>NW_007378682.1:0-92032 GCF_000475195.1 Diaphorina citri
ATACAACTTGTAGCATTGTAAAATTTGTACATAACTTTCAAGTCTTTATTCTGTTGTTCGAAGCTACAGAAAACATACCTACTTTCTTTTCCACAACTTTCATTTTGTTCAAGGTTTAGCGCTGTCGCAACTGTCTTATCATTTTAGTCATTTTAATTTTCAAAATTAGCATATTTGCAAATTGCGACCTATACTTATATACTACCATATCGATCTGTTTCCCTTTGGCCTTCATCTCCCTCTACCTTCTCTCAACTGCCCCTCAGCTACCCCGCATAAATTTTCCGTCATGGAAAATCTAAACTATACTCGTAATTCTCTTCTCTCTGCTTTGCGTTATACTTTGAAATATTAGTAATTCTGTTTTCTGCTTTTCGTTCTTTTTGAAATTATACCTGTTGTTGCTCTTCTCTGCTCTGTTTCCCACCAAAGTCGAGGAGACACTGCTTAACTTCATGATGTGGACGGAGCTTCAAGGTAGAAACACACTACTGTCAAGTGTACTAGTACTAGTGTATTTTAACTTTACGTGAGCTCACGTGACGTGATAGTGGTGTGTTTCTACCTTCACGGTCAAAAGATCAAAGGCCTAGTCCTAGGTATAGGTATCATTATTTAGGTAATTTCGCACTACGCACAGTTAATGATGATAAATGAGTTATTCACACCAAATTATATTTTCTGTCACGACAATGCTGCTACGTGGGTATGTACTATATCATCTAGTGTCTCAGCGACTGTGTGTCTTTTCTTGTTTTTCTGATCATCACCATTTACTACCTGATGAGCACACACACTCTTCAGGTAGACCTAAAGATTTTGTCGGTTCACCATTTACCTATCCTCCTGGAGCTGACCCAAGTTTATTGAAAACTGCGAACTGATCAGGCGTACCTGATAGAACCGCCATCGACTCATCAGGTCTACTCGCTTATAAGGTGGAACTGATTGAATTTTCATCAATTATCAAGTCACTTCCAGGTAGCCTGAGAGACTTATTATTGCTGCCATACACTATCAGGTACACCTGTTCAGCGTAGACCTGTCAGGGCTACCTGATAGTGTATGGCCGGCCTGAGTAGAACTAGATTGTAGCAGCGTGCCTAGTATAATACTGCAGTACACAGTGCGGTATATCTGGCAAGTACAACTCGTTTGGCTGTTGTCTAGTTGTCATTTCCCAAGTTTTTCCTCACTGTCTGCAGTGACGCCCACAAATTCGACTCATCAGGTCTACTCGCTTATAAGATGGAACTGATCGAATTTTCATCAGTTATCAAGTCACTTCCAGGTCGCCTGAGAGACTCATTATTGCTGCCATACACTATCAGGTACACCTGTTCACGCTTAGGTACCTGTCAGGTCTATACCTGATGGTGTATTAGTGGCCTAAGTAGAACTAGATTGTAGTA
Source organism: Diaphorina citri (assembly GCF_000475195.1). NCBI lineage: Eukaryota > Metazoa > Arthropoda > Insecta > Hemiptera > Psyllidae > Diaphorina > Diaphorina citri. The sequence continues at coordinate 1,413 of NW_007378682.1, forward strand.
GTGTGCCTATGCCTATAATCTACAACCTACAACACTGCAGCACACTACTCTACGTGTGCCTATAATACTACAGTACACTGTGGTATATCTGGCAAGTACAACTCGTTTGGCTGTTGTCTAGTTGTCATTTCCCAAGTTTTTCCTCACTGTCTGCAGTGACGCCCACAAAATTCCGCCCGTTATCATCATCCCGTCCTGTGAAAACAAAACCAGCTGTTTTTATCGCTGCGCTTTGGCAATCGTCACGAGAGAATTAAAGATAAATGAGCATTCTTCTAGTGAACTTCTCTACTTGTCACACTGTGTGAATACCATTCTACTGAAGGCGTTGTTTAATGTTTTGAATGAATACATTGGAATTTTTTTTTTTTTGGAAAGACACGCGAATTTGAGGGTTGGCGTTTTTTGTCAGCGTCTCAATTAGCCCTAGGGTGATAGCTTTTGGGCTGATATTTGGTTTTGGCTACAAAAATTGTCGATTTTGAGAACTGTAACTGCTAAGGTATTATCGTCCCGAAATCGAAGAGAGAAGGAATACAGTCAGCCGTTCCGAAAACCAACCTTATTTGTTTAGGATTAGGTCCGCCCCGCACGGCCGAACCCCTGACCTAGGGCGAAGCATTTTACCTTCCTTGTGCAATATTCCTACATGGCGAACAGTACGATGTATAACCGAAGATTAGCGTCATAGGTCTAAATGTACCTCTATTCATTTAGAAAAACATTTTACAATATAGAGATCTCCTATGCAGATCTAAGAGAATAGAACTCTATTCAGAATAGAGTACTGGTAGGTACTTTTTTTATATTGTGAGCTCAATATCTAGGGATAGGTCGGTATAGATTAGGTATATTATACTGCATCTCATTATGAACATGAACACAAATAGAGGCGGATTCAGCAGCGTTTCCCAAACCAACACACGACGCACCCTACTGTGGGTATGGATACCTACTTACCGAAAGATATGAGAGGACAGAGTTTGTTCGATACAGGTTTATTGTTACTGTATAACCTCTAAGGTCTTTAAAAATTAGCTATATTGAGGATAAAATTCCATACCTCTTCTGGGATTGAACCCACGCTCTCCTGTTTACTGGGTGATCGTCTTGACCACTACACCACCACCGGGACAGGGTCTGAATAAAAAGGGTAAAACAAGTTGAGAACCGCCCAGGTAGGTACATAGGGGACCCTATATTAAGGATAAAATTCCATACCTCTTCTGGGATTGAACCAACACTCTCCTGTTTACTAGGTGATCGTCTTGACCACTACACCACCACCGGGACAGGGTCTGAATAAAAAGGGTAAAACAAGTTGACAACCGGCCAGGTAGGTACATAGGGGACAATACTGTATCACATTAGTCAAGACCAAGACCTTGCCAGCGGGATAATACTAGGCCGCACTATCCAGGTCATAGGGGACAATAGACAATACTGTATCACATTAGTCAAGACCAAGACCTTGCCAGCGGGATAATACTAGGCCGCACTATCCAGGTCTCAGTTTAAATAAGGGGTACATAGGGGACAATACTGTATCACATTAGTCAAGACCAAGACCTTGCCAGCGGGATAATACTAGGCCGCACTATCCAGGTCTCAGTTTAAATAAGGACGTATTGATATTTCCATTATTGCGACACAACTTTACCTTCATGAGAGAGATGGAGACCGTCATTTGTGGAAACATTAGGGAAAAGATCAATCGAAAAGTAGGTATTGAAGAGAGAGAGAGAGAGAAACAGATATGCAGGGTTTTTTTCTGTCACTTTTCATCTTCCTTTGAACCACAAGCCCCTTAGTAGAGTCAAAACTTCCATACCTCTTGTACATAATACAAATCAGTAGAGATGTCAAAACTCCATACCTCTTGGAATACAAATTAGTGGAGATGTCAACTCACCATCATACATATTGCAAACATGTATAAATTGGAAAAATGACGCTTGACATCATTGGAAAAATGTATCTTTTCGACTTTTCCAGGATTGTTAGAGAGATAATTATGATGTGGCACCATTCCTGGCCAGTGAATGCGACTGAGTTCATTAATGCCGCCTTCATGAGGTTTTGTAATCAAATCGTCTGAAAATCAAGACAAACAAGCTTAGTACAATACTATCCTGATCCTCAACTGTAGGGGAGGTGGATGATGGTTTGGGTATGATAGCGTTGTTAGTTCCAATGATTACATAGCTCAAGTTTGATTCATTGGGTTTGACTTCTGGTTGTTCAGACATGGTCATGTTCATTTTACTCAATAATGCAGCCGCTGACTTTTCTGCATTTGACTTGACATTATGTGCTTTATAAGCTTGCATGGGTGGTGTGGAAGCCTACATACTTTACTTACATAGTCAAGAGAAAACATTTTACATAGTCAAGAGAAACAAGTACTTCCATCAAGTAGGCAAGGCAGCTTGATTTCATCGTTTCACTGGAAATGAAAACTCAACAAAAACTTTACTTACATAGTCAAGAGAAACAAGTACTTCCATCAAGTAGGCAAGGCAGCTTGATTTCATCGTTTCACTGGAAATGAAAACTCAACAAAAAGCCAAACGGCCGAAAAATAATTGCGGAGCACTCAAATGCAAGAACAAAGTAAAACAAGCTAGCCTAGATAGATTGGGGGGTGGCGTATCTAAAACAAAATTAGCTCGAGGGTTTTACATGAAGGGGGTTTTTATCTCATCTCAGAAAGACAGAAAGTCGCAAAATGGTTCTTTTTGTTTTTTATGCCATTTTCAGTGAACGCACGCCACATTATCACATTCAAATACATCAGCTTTCCATTTTAAACGACTTGGAATTTTACAGAAAAAATAAAAGAACACAACTCTTTTTCACAGACGGTTTTTTACATTACTATACAGTATAAGTACATATTATAATACAAAATTTACAAATGGTTTATTTTACATAAATTCAACGTTAATTTTCTTCTTCTATTTTTAGGAATTATCCATCTGTTTATTCCACATAACACAACACCCCACACCGCCCCACCTACTATCCGTGCAAAATAATACCCCTTTGACAAAAATGTAAAATCACAACACATATTAGTTAGTCTATTTACCATTATATTATCTGCAGGCATTAATTAATATTACCTATATTGTATATCTAATACATCCAACAGTGACCTGTTTTACACATTTTCTGTCATCATAGTATTATCTGCAGGCATTAATTAATATTACCTATATTGTATATCTAATACATCCAACAGTGACCTGTTTTACACATTTTCTGTCATCATCAAAATAGCAGTAAAATTGAAATTAATGTTATTTCAATCACGTTTAAGTGCTTTAAATGAAATTGCAAATGCGAAAATTTTAAATTGGAAGCTAAATTTATAATCTACTGATAATACGACACAGACTAACTGATGTCTGTAGCCTTAACGTCAAATTGACTGAATTACGTATCAGAGGTGGGATTTAGCCTATAAGAATTTCTGAATCACAACATTCAACTGTTCAAAATTGCATTATTCGTCTTGAATTTAGTTTGGAATAGCAAGCTGAATGTACCTATCTCTCACCCCCTAACCTACGAGTATGCCATCAAGTGTACTAGTGTATTTTAACTTTACGTGAGCTCACGTGACGTGATAGTAGTGTGTTTCTACCTTCACGGTCAAAAGATCAAAGGCCTAGTGGCTGATTAAACTTTGCACGTTCCTCCTCACACAGAAAAAAGAGACGTATCGTTTGCCATACTTTGCTGAGGTCTTATAGTCCCAAAAGCGAAGAGAGAAGGAAGACAGGATAGGAGAAAGCCAGCCGTTCCGAGAACGAACCTTATCCCTTCAAGATAAAATCCACCCCGGGTGGAAATCGGACCCACTCGGAATGAGAAGTCATGAAAAAGAGGGTTTGGTCCTCTGCTACGCCTACGAGAGATTAACCTAAGATGCATGCATGTAATCGACTTGGATTGAATTTTACTTTTGAACAAATCAAGGGAAAATAAAAGAGTTCTATTGAAAAGCTAGGAGAGGAGGAAAAATAAGAAAAGAAGTGTCGTTCGAGCGGAAGTATAAGCTCATTGGTGCAGCAAAAATTGTGCGTTCAACGTATCAGGATTCAGGAACTTTTCCTTTTGCTGGAGAGGTGACCTTGTTTTTCCTCAAGGTCGGTACAAATTTCTTCGTGAAATTTAATGTTCGTTCGAACTTTTCCTTTTGCTGGAGAGGTGACCTTGTTTTTCCTCAAGGTCGGTACAAATTTCTTCGTGAAATTTAATGTTCGTTCGATCCCGGGTTCAATCCCAGTTGAGGCTTTTATCCTTTTGGTATTTTATCCTTATGTATTACTTGAAAATTTGACAACTAGACCTCCAGAGGAAACCTGTCTGTCCGTCGCGTCGGTCGTTACCCCACTCGGTTTTTTATTTATTAGACATTTTTGATCCTAAAGGGAATCGAACCTAGACTGCGTTCTATTTCAATACAAAACCCACTTGTTTTTGAGGGCTCAAGTGTATCTTCCTATCTCCTCAATACACCCAATCATAAAGATAACCGGACAAACAGATTTTTTCATACCACTTTGAAAATTAATTATGAATATCCAGGACAGGCAATTGAGTACAAATTTAGAATGGAAGGTAGATTCCTACGTAAAAACTTTTCAATTGTATCCTATCTCGTCGATCGGTTTCAATCTTTCAATGCAATAGAATAAATTACAATAAACAATAAGTTTTTCAAAAATCTTGTCCGGTTAACTTTACGGTGGATAAATAGCAGGTAGTAAGTTCTAAACAGAAATATGTATTATATTATTATTCAATAATAATATAATACATATTTCAATATTATTAATATTATTATTATGTAAATAAGAACTCGAGGGCATTTTCTTATAAAAACACCAATGTTTTATTTAATTTTTTGTTATGTACTTGTTATTATTTTTTTAAATACCAATAAAATTTTCTACAATCTAGGGAAGTCTTTTCAACCCTGGTACCATTTTTTACTTTCTACTTTTTTCCAAGTTGAGTTGAATACTACAGAAATTTGGCAATTGAAACACCCAGGTTACATTTGAAAGTTTCTCAATAACTTTTCAATATAATGATGGTAGACTCTGGACTTTGTGAATTTCCATTTAAAATAAGAAATGAGGAGGGGGATAACTTATACAATTCACCTTTTCCATTTCCATCATAGTAAGTGAGTACAGATATATTTGTCCCTTGGCAGATACTTGGAACTGAACTTGGATTTAAGTAAATGTCTTCTATGATCTGTACTCTAAATCTATTTACCTAATGCTAAATGTGTTAAAACGTTATACTTATTTTCCTTGAATCATAGCATATTTGCACTGATCAATAATAATAATAAAAAAAAACACCATTGCTTTAGTAGGTAGGTATTTAAATTTTAATTATTATTTCGATAAAGAGATAAGACTTTTTATCAGTAGAAGCACTCATCACTTATTCACCATGCTAAAATTGCACAAAATGCATTCAATATTATCAAGAAATCAAAGGGGGATTGCAAAATTTTACCTATTGCAATATTCACTGAAAGTAGGTAGGTAGGGTAATCATATATTTGTCAAAACACTGGTTTCATAAAAGGAAAACACTACACTGTATGTAGGTACTTGTAAATTTAACACAAAAAACACAAATAAAATAAACGAAAAATTATTTACTTTACTTCAACTTCAAATGAAAATATGACAGACATTTAAACAAAGGTACACGGCCTTTGCGATTCTATTTCTGTTTCAGGTTCTGGCACTGAATCTCATAATCTCAATCGTTTTCTTTTCTTTCTATTTTTGCTCTTTTCCACAAAAACCAAAACAGTCCAAACACCAATGTGAAAAAAAAAGAAAAGGAGGGGAAGGGAAGTTTGAAAACAAGATGGTATTTACAAGTCTTAGGTAATTACCCAATACAAGAAACGAGGTTTCTGTCCACCTGCTCACTCATGAAACTATCGCAAAACATGGAAACCCAAACTCTAAAATGAACAATTCTAAAGTGTGAACGGGGGCACAACACCCTGTACAGTTGAAATATTTACACAAAGATTACTTACTTACATTTAGATTTTAGATCTAGACACAGTTGTGGGGTTCCACTGAGGCATTACTTACAGTAACATAGCCACTGCTACCTTTATTTATCACTATGGCTGAAACAGGAGGCAAGACAGGACTGGTTGGCTTCTGTTCAATGGGTTTACTAGAAGTTAGGGGCAAAGGTTGGTAGCCACTAGTACATGTTGTGGTTGTCACAGACGTGGGTGTGTTTGGCTTTGTAGATATGACTAAGTTTTTCATGGATGACACTCTGTTGTCCTCCGCTTGGGGATAGGTAGGTTTTTGAAACATGGGGAGACATGACTCGCCATACTTGTGATAATTCCCTTGCTCTGGCGCAGGAGGATACGTGAGCTCTGATAGAAGTTTCTCATTGAGAAGTTGTGCAGGTGTTAGCATTCCTCTGTCTAGATGAGGAAGGAAATTCGTACCCAGGGAATCATCCTCTTCTTCAAGAGAACTATCCTGATCCTCAACTGTAGGGGAGGTGGATGATGGTTTGGGTATGATAGCGTTGTTAGTTCCAATGATTACATAACTCAGGTTTGATTCATTGGGTTTGACTTCTGGTTGTTCAGACATGGTCATGCTCATTTTACTCAATAATGCAGCCGCTGACTTTTCTGCATTTGACTTGACATTATGTGCTTTATAAGCTTGCATGGGTGGTGTGGAAGCAGTGCTGTTGACTTCTAGTTCTGAGCCTGCTGATGTGGAAGAAGCTTGATGACATTCTGAGGATTGTGTGTCACCCGAGCCAAGACTTACTTGTTCACTATCATTTTCACTTTCACTTCTGTTGGGTGTTCTCGTAGGTCTGATGAGATATTCTTCATCTGCAGGTAGTGGCGGTTTAATATCATTATAGTCAGCAGGTATCCATGGTTGTGATGTAAAATGAGATTTGGTATCTTTGGTATCAATGTCAAGACCTGGTGGTAGCTTCACAGCAAGTTCAGATGATTTCTTGAACATCTCATACATCTTCTTACCCAGGTAATAAATGAGAGGCAAGAGGAACATGGATAAGAGTAAGGCAAACAGGATTGTGCCTTGTAAGCCCACAGCATAGTTTGTGCACATAAGATAATCAGAGTCTGACCAAGGTCCATAGAGTTTTATGTGCTCTCCATTTTCATCAACAATCACATTGTATGCACGAATTTGAACATTAGGTCTATGGTCCTCACATTTCAGAGGTTGGGTTAGAACAACTAGAGCAGAGCATGTCTCATTTCTGTTACTGCAAACTTCATTCAAATGCTGTGACTTGCCATTGAAATAATTGATTTTGATTTGATAACCTTGCAGTGGACCATTGGGTTTCTTAGGAGGATCCCAGATAATATGTGTTGCAGTGGCATTTACAAATTCAGCTCTGGGTTGAGACATTTTCTCTGGATTTCCAATATGTGTTAAGAACTCAATGCCAGTTGAATTTGCAGACCAGGCATTTGTAAAGGCTCGAATTTTAACTGTGTATATAGTGAAAGCATCAAGATTATTTATAACAGCACTCTGGCTAGAGCCAAACTTTTCAGGATCTGTAATACATATGGTATTACTATTGGTAGAGTTGACACAGATCTGATATTCCACTATGTTTCCATTTCTTTCAGCTACACTGGGTTTCTGCCATGTGACATTAGCACTTGTGTTGGTAATGTCTTGGACAGATTTAATTTCAGGGGGTCTGCTAGGAGCTGATGCATAAGTCGTGTTGTACACTGGTTCACTTGGTTCTCCAGGGCCATCAGTAGTAAGAACAGCTACACTTAGTTTGTACACGGTATAAGAGCGCAGACCAGTCACATTGAGCTCAGTAGCTGTGGAATCATTAGTTTCTAGACTGAGCTCTTTTTCTCCACACTCAGTTGATATAGACCAGACAGGACAATACCTGACAATGAAACCTTTGATGACACCAACTCTGTCTGAACACTCTAGCTGCCAAGCCACTACTATTGAAGAAGAACCTACATGTCTAATATACACATTATTCATTTTACTGCTGAATCTGTTATGGATGACAGTACATAAAGACCATACCATACCACTGCTGGTACTTCCCATGTTCATAGAAATGGCAAATTGGTAGATTTTATCATCAGGCACAGTTATATTTTGAGCAATAGAGTCTCCAGGTATATGGATCCAGTTTAGGAATCCAGTACATTGGTAAGGTCTGTCTCGATCATTAGCACACCAGAATAGTGTGTAATCTACAAAATTGAACTCAGCCATCTTTGGAGGAATCCATGAAAGCTCGTAGGTTTGCTTTTCATAAGCAATTTTAGTAAAAGAAATAGGTTCAGGTAGAAGATGATTTTTTTGTGGGACAGTAACCTCAGAAGAGCTAGATCTTCCTTCGCTGTTTGTCGAATAAATTTTAAATGTGTATTCCATGTCTTCAAGGTCATTGAATTTAGCATAGGTTTTGGATTGTTCACTTGGCTTTAGTGGAACTTCAAGATTAGTATTTGGATTCACCAATGTTACAACATAACTGAAGTTAGCTCCATTGTAATGATACTGTGGTAATTGCTGCCAGTAAATGTAAACATTTCGTTTACCTAATTTTCCTTTTTCTATTTGAAAGGAACCAACGTCTGTCTTTGGAGGATAATCAGGTTCAGTAGGAAGTGTCCTGAAAGTTATATTTGAGGGTAATGACCATAACTGTTCACCAGCTTGTGCTTTAGCAGATTTCATACAAACTCTGATGTCATAATGAGCGTCTGCATCGCTCAGGTTGTTAATGGTTATTGTAAATACCTTAGGACCCTCCAATCTCTCAGGCAGCATTGAAGTATCTACTTGCTCCCATACTTTTTTATACATACTTTGATATTCAACTTTGTGAACCAAACCACCAGGAAATACTTGCATGGGAAGCATAGGCTCCCAGCTTATGGTTATATGATACTCTGGTAATTGCTGCCAGTAAATGTAAACATTTCGTTTACCTAATTTTCCTTTTTCTATTTGAAAGGAACCAATGTCTGTCTTTGGAGGATAATCAGGTTCAGTAGGAAGTGTTCTGAAAGTTATATTTGAGGGTAATGACCATAACTGTTCACCAGCTTGTGCTTTAGCAGATTTCATGCAAACTCTGATGTCATAAAGAGTGTTTGCATAGCTCAGGTTGTTAATGGTTATTGTAAATACCTTGGGACCCTCCAATCTCTCAGGCAGCATTGAAGTATCAACTTGCTCCCATACGTTTTTATACATACTTTGATATTCAACTTTGTGAACCAAACCACCAGGAAATACTTGCATGGGAAGCATAGGCTCCCAGCTTATGGTTACACTATGGGCTGTTTTGTTTAATACTTTCAGATTAACAGGTGGTGATGGAAGAACACGTTGAAAATGATGGAATTGAATATCTTTCTGATACCAATGTCCAAACTGATTATATCCATGAATGTAAAAGAAGTATTCTTTATCTTGTTGTTTGTACATTGGGTCGGTAGTAAGGTCCCACAAGCATGACTCATCGGTGGCAGTTTTCTTAGGGCAACTAATGTACATTTTTTTACTTGCCCCTGGTCCACCAAGTCTAAATTTCAAATCATATTTAGTCCTCACATAATATAAAGGATTTTTCCATGTACAAGATAGATTTTGCCAATTGTAAGATACACAACTAAAGTCTGTAACTGGCTGAGGTTTTGTGTCAATCATAACTGTATTCAAACAAACACCCTTTTCAGAATTGGATGAATCTCTCAATTTACAATAAAACATTGACTTACTTTTCTTCACATCAGTCATATGAAGTTGAATTGTGGTCTCATTGAGGATGGTGATATGATCCATGGACACACGTTCTGTTCGATTGTAAAAGAGAAGATGACTAGCATTCCGATTGACAGCCAGGGGATGTGTCTCATTCAGTATACAATATATGGTCAAGTTTGATCCAACTTCAAGAATAATATCTCCTTTAGGGAAAGTTGTTCCTGGAGTATCCACATTGGCACTACACCTTAAACTATTGGCATCATTAGCCAACAAATGGCCAACACAGCTACAAACAGTTACTGTCAAAAATAGCTCAACATAAATCAAAAGCTTCATGTTTCTAGTAAAAGTAATTCTTTTTCTCAATAAAAATTAGAACTCCATACTATAAAATATCAATGTCACTTTGAAAATCATACTTGATTTGTTTGATTACATGTTTAGAAAAGATTCTTTCTAATAGTTTTTTGGAAATAAGAAGAAATTTTGTTAGTAGATGTATTTTTTTAAGTTAATGTACCTAGACCCAATTTCAAACATTTTGGTTGTGAAATTAGGCCTAGGCCTAGAATAAAGATCATAGAAGACATAAACTACCTACTTAACACCAATGTTTTATTTAATTTTTTGTTATGTACTTGTTTTATATATTGTTACATTGTTATATCTATTGTTACCTTGCTAACTAACGTAATTTTTCCTTACCAGCCGAGGGTTCGAACCCCTGATGCCTGATCTCACAGAAATGCTAAGTGCCAAGCATTTTCCGTAAGAGGGGGAGTGTATTCAGTGTGTGGCGACCGCCGTGCGTGTGCGTCCGGTGCGTTGTCTTGTGTCCGCGGCTTGTGCCGTCACTTGTCACTGCCGTGTGACAAAACCTTTTTACCACCACAGCCTACTGCTCTGATTTTTCCATTGGTCTGATTTGCTTTTCGGAGTTTTCGGCGCACTTCAAGTTTTCCCTAGACATTTTAATATACTAGGCGCTTTCCCAACGTAATTTGTATTTTTCCACATCTAGTGCGTATATCAATAAACTATGTTCATTTATATATCTACCGAACCGGTGCGTTGTCTTGTGTCCGCGGCTTGGGCCGTCACTTGTCACTGCCGTGTGACAAAACCTTTTTACCACAGCCTACTGCTCTGATTTTTCCATTGGTCTGATTTGCTTTTCGGAGTTTTCGGCGCACTTCAAGTTTTCCCTAGACATTTTACTATACTAGGCGCTTTCCCAACGTAATTTGTATTTTTCCACATCTAGTGCGTATATCAATAAACTATGTTCATTTATATATCTACCGAATTACTTGGGTTTTTCATTCTTTCTCTTGGTGTCAGGTGTATCCAACTCCAACAGAAAACAGAGTCATCATCTCAACATAACTCCCACCAAAAGTAGTGATGGGACTCGAGTGAGATTTTTCAACTCGATTATTTTCTACTCGATTATTTTCCAACTCGAGTTGTAACTCGAATCGAGTTGAATAATCACACCGCGCCGCGCCGATTTCTCACTCGAGAGTCGAGTAGGCGAGCGAGTCGTAGATATTCGGGTTTTCGTAAGAGTCATCATACACTCATCATACACTCCTACCAAAATGGTGACCCCGACGTGACAGAGTGTAAGAATCTCTGGTAATGGCTGTCTTTGGTATGTCTTCTGGTAAAGTCACTATCCTTGTGGGGGCTGTTGCATTACTCAAAAATCTCTGGACCACACTGGAAAATATAGTAATCCATTTCAGGATGTTTAATCAGGATTATGATATGGCATGTGCAGCTTTGAACTTTTAACTATTCTCCAAGCAAGTTGAAAGTTAACACTTTTCAACATGAATCGTTTTATATGTTTTGATGAATCTGTGGCGACCGCCGTGCGTCACCATCTTTTTGTCTGGTGTCCGCGGCTTGTCGTACCGTGTGACACCACCTTTTTACCACAGCCTACTCGGTGTGTTTATGTAACGGGCTAGGATGAGCTCGGACGACGTGAGATAGCTGTCCCGGCGGCAATTTTTAAAATTCATTTTATATTTGGCACTGATCTCAATCGTTTTCTTTTCTTTCTATTTTTGCTTTTTTCTTTTTTCCACAAAAAGTACAAAAACCAAAACAGTCCAAACACCAATGTGAAAAAAAAAGAAAAGGAGGGGAAGGGAAGTTTGAAAACAAGATGGTATTTACAAGTACTGATCTCAATCGTTTTCTTTTCTTTCTATTTTTGCTTTTTTCCACAAAAACCAAAACAGTCCAAACATCAATGTGAAAAAAAAGAAAAGGAGGGGAAGGGAAGTTTGAAAACAAGATGGTATTTACAAGTTGTTCAACATGAAAAAAAGTCACTATCCTTGTGGGGGCTGTTGCATTACTCAAAAATCTCTGGACCACACTGGAAAATATAGTAATCCATTTCAGGATGTTTAATCATGATTATGATATGGCATGTGCAGCTTTGAACTTTTAACTATTCTCCAAGCAAGTTGAAAGTTAACACTTTTCAACATGAATCGTTTTATATGTTAATGGCATGTGCAGCTTTGAACTTTTAACTATTCTCCAAGCAAGTTGAAAGTTAACACTTTTCAACATGAATCGTTTTATATGTTATGATGAATCTGTGGCGACCGCCGTGCGTCGCCATCTTTTTGTCTGGTGTCCGCGGCTTGTCGTACCGTGTGACACCACCTTTTTACCACAGCCTACTGGTTATTTGTTTACATTTGAAATGTTGCTAGCTTCACTCCGGTGCCGGTCCGCTGGAGTCTGGAGTTTTCTGTTTTTTCCATTCCATTGTTCTGATTCTGATGTTCTGGTTAATCTGGTACTGGTTTGACTATTGAATTTCGGCTTACTTCAAGTTTTCCCATTTCCCTAGACATTTTACTATATAGACGCTTTTCTGTTTTTTCCATTCCATTGTTCTGAATCTGGTTAATCTGGTACTGGTTTGACTATTGAATTTCGGCTTACTTCAAGTTTTCCCATTTCCCTAGACATTTTACTATATAGACGCTTTTCCTGGGCTTTCCCAACGTAATTTGTATTTTTCCACATCTAGTGCGTATATAAAAAAACCAAGTTCATTTTCATTCAATCTCTTTCTCTTGGTGTCAGGGGTGTATCCAACAGAGTCATCAATGTCATCATACACTCCTACCAAAATGGTGACCGCGACGTGACAGAGTGTAAGAATCTCTGGTAATGGCTGTCTTTGGTATGTCTTCTGGTGCTACCGGAATTTGGAAATGGGCTTTTTCCAAATCAATGGTGGAAAATACCTTAGCCCCGTACAGGAGAGAACTGCAGTCTTGGATGTTAGGTATGGGATACCTGTCTGGGACTGTCTGTGCATTGAGCCAAGTGTAGTCCCCACACGGACGCCAGTCCCCTGATTTCTTTGGAACCATATGCAGGGGGCTTGCCCATGGACTCTTGGAGGGCTGGACAATTCCTTGTTGCAGCATGATCTCAAACTCCGCCTTGGCAGCATGGTATTTGTCCGGTGCCAACCGCTGCGGTTTAGCAAAGCAGGGAGGTCCTGTGGTGATGATATGATGAAAGACATTTGGTCCTTTGGTAGTCTTGGACGGGTTACCTCCACTGCCTGCCATCACCCCATGCTCCCTAATGGAATTCTGAGTGACAGTGGGAACGGTTGGCTCCATAGCAGATATGGTACTAGTTGCTGTGTTCACTAGTGACACACAGGCTCTTTGATTTGTCAAACACACATTCTTGATGTCAACCATTATGCCATACTCACGTAAAAAGTCTGCTCCAATGATGGGGGACGTGACCTCCGCAATGGTGAATGCAAATGGGAAAGTCTGGCAGAGACCAATATTCAGTTGAAGTAGGTGTTGTCCGTACGTATTGATATGAGAACCATTTATGAATGATTTCACCCTTCACCCATCTATCATTTTCTTGAATTAAAATATTTTCTCCATTTTGAAATTCTTTTTCAGCCCTAGTGTTTCTATCATAATAAGATTTATACCTTCTTTGATTTTCTTTGAACTTTGTTTTTACTTCCTTATGCATTTTTCCCAGGTTTTCAATGGGTTTTAATTTACAAGGATTAATAAGCAGTTTTGTTTTGATCAACCTGCCCATTAAAAGTTCACTTGGTGAATAGCCTATGCTTGGAATTGGAGTTGCTCGATACTCCATAAGAAGTTCTAAATAGTCAATTTTCAAACTTTTGGCTTTTTTCAAAATTTGTTTACATACTCCTACAGCTTTTTCACTCTGTCCATTACTGACAGGATAATTTGGACTGCTGGTCACCCAATCAATGTTGGATTGTTCTGCAAAGATTTTTATCTCACGAGAACCAAATGGACTATTGTCACTAACAATGGTTTCTGGAATGCCAAATGCAGCAAACAAAATTTTAAGCTTTGATATTATTTCAGATGATTTTTTTGAAGACAATTTGTACATTTCTATCCATTTTGAGTAGCTGTCTACTATGACCAAAAAATCTTTACCTTCAAAATACATGATGTCCACATGAATTCTTTGAAAAGGTCTTAGGGGAATTTCAAATGATTGCAGGGGTTCTTTGGCTTTAGAACCTTTGTGTTCTTGACATCCATAACAACCTTTGATGAAATTTTCTATGTCATTATTTACATTGATCCAGTAATACAACTGTTTTGCTCTAAGAATAGTTTTTGTAATTCCTAGATGACCTACATGCACACTTTTCAGTGCTAGTTCTTTTAGATTTTCAGGAATTATTATTCTATCTTCATAGTACAGAATACCTTGGTCAACATAAATATGATTTTTTATTTTGAAATAATGTCTGAGTACATCATTTTTGAACAAACTAGACTTATGACTAGGCCAACCCTCAGTGCAGAATTTAAGAATTTGTCTCAAATTTGGATCTACACTGGTTTCTAAACTAATGGTATTTAGGTCAAGAACATCAGGTTTGTAGATATTATGAATAACACCTGAAATGTCTATTTCCTTGTCATAAGTTTCTGGACCAACATTCCTGGACAGCAAGTCTGCCACAAACATTTGTTTACCAGGTAGGTATTGTACATTTAGATCATATTTATAAAGACTAAGTCTCATTTTGACAATTCTTTCTGAGGCAATGTCTGAAATATTTTTTCTGAAGATAGATACTAAAGGCAAGTGGTCTGTTTGAACCAAGATTTTTCTACCATAAACATAATTGTGGAATTTGCAATGGTGAATGCAAATGGGAAAGTCTGGCAGAGACCAATATTCAGTTGAAGTAGGTGTTGTCCGTACGTATTGATATGAGAACCATTGGCAGCAAATAGCTTCAATGATTGTTTGTTTCTACACTCCTGTGAAATAGGGGGAACCAGGCTGAAATCAGTGCCTGTATCAATGAGGAACAGTAGCTTTGAATTAGAGTCCCGGATGCAGATGCGACAAGAATGGCTACCCTCCTGAACTGCCACTTGACCTAGGAGGGTGGAGTGTTTCCCAAAAAATGGTCTTTGTCAAACTGACAGGTGGATGGGTTGAGGCACTTCCTAACCTCCCCTTTGAACCGCCAGTGGATATGACAGTACCGGTTGGATTTGGGAGTCTGGGAACAATGACGTGGTGGATGGCCAGAGCTGGAGAAGGAATGAGATCTGTCCCTACTCGCCATAGTTGACATTAAATTCTCCAAAGTCTTGGTGAGCTGTGCCACTTGATTGACTAGCACAGAAACAGTGTCTGGTACCGGAGGGTTGTCAACATTGGATACGTGTGAAACAGAACTTGAACTGTGTGCATCTTGTCTGCCACCTCTGCTTGTTGTGAGAGGGACAGTGACGTACTGAGGGCTTGCAGCATCTGCTATGACATGGTAGGTAATTTTTTCATCCAGAGTCCATATATTATGTTCTCAGGTACATCTGAACCACCAAGGTTTTGAATTTCATGGAGGAGCTGTCCTGGGGAATGGTCACCTGCTTCTGTGTGCTCCAGGAGCTTTGACAGACGTTCTTCATCTGACTGGCTGAACCTCTTGATCAGTGCAGCCTTGAGAGATGCATAGTTTCAAGTCTCCGGTTTCCGGATGACATCTGCGAAGAGACGGTGTTAAACGGGGTCTCCAACGTCCATACAGTGGACCTTACCAAGTTCTTTCTCGCTGCAAGAAAACAATCAAGTTGTTGATTGGTTCCCAGGAGGTCGTCGTCTCTCGTGATCGTGTGAAGTCAGCCTTCACTATTGAAACTGGTGAGAGTGATGAATTAACCCCACCACCACAACCAGACTCGGTTCCATTACCTTTGGAACCATTACCACCACCTCCATCATCAGCTCCTTTGGTACCACTACCTCTGGTGCCCTCAGCTCCACCACTGGTACCTCTTCCAGTACCTACAAGCCTGGTACTCTGGCAAGTTCCTGGTTCCTCAGTTCCTTCTTCAAGTCCATCTGCAAGGCCGGTCACAGGTCCTCGGAATCCGCCACTGGTCCAGTCCGGTAGTCCTGTAGCTGTCCCACTCACGGTACTCTGGCAAGTTCCTGGTTCCTCAGTCCCTTTTTCAAGTCCATCTGCAAGGCCGGTCACAGGTCCTCGGAATCCGCCACTGGTCCAGTCCGGTAGTCCTGTAGCTGTCCCACTCAAGTCACCCAGGAAGGTCACTTTCGGTCTAGTCCAAGCATCAACCGTCCGGGTTTGAATCCCGTCAGTTCAAAATTGTCTAAGCAGACCAGTAATAATTTACCTATTAACAATGTGCCCCAGCGGGGAAAAGCTCCCAATGTCAAGCCTAGATTAAGTTTTCGTAACCGTAGATTACCTTCTCACTTGAAGGATTATTCATGTAAGTAAATAGTTAATCTGATAAGATACAACTTGTAGCATTGTAAAATTTGTACATAACTTTCAAGTCTTTATTCTGTTGTTCGAAGCTACAGAAAACATACTTTCTTTTCCACAACTTTCATTTTGTTCAAGGTTTAGCGCTGTCGCAACTGTCTTATCATTTTAGTCATTTTAATTTTCAAAATTAGCATATTTGCAAATTGCGACCTATACTTATATATTGTTACATTGTTATATCTATTGTTACCTTGCTAACTAACGTAATTTTTCCTTACCAGCCGAGGGTTCGAACCCCTGATGCCTGATCTCACAGAAATGCTAAGTGCCAAGCATTTTCCGTAAGAGGGGGAGTGTATTCAGTGTGTGGCGACCGCCGTGCGTCCGGTGCGTTGTCTTGTGTCCGCGGCTTGGGCCGTCACTTGTCACTGCCGTGTGACAAAACCTTTTTACCACAGCCTACTGCTCTGATTTTTCCATTGGTCTGATTTGCTTTTCGGAGTTTTCGGCGCACTTCAAGTTTTCCCTAGACATTTTACTATACTAGGCGCTTTCCCAACGTAATTTGTATTTTTCCACATCTAGTGCGTATATCAATAAACTATGTTCATTTATATATCTACCGAATTACTTGGGTTTTTCATTCTTTCTCTTGGTGTCACAGGTGTATCCAACAGAAAACAGAGTCATCATCTCATCATACACTCCCACCAAAAGTAGACCAGGGCCTTGGCTAGATCTAGTAACATTTCATCTACAACAGTTGGTAACACAAACCAAAAGATAAGAGGGGAAGGAAAATGGCGCCGAGTGTGCAATACGCGGTATTTTTCAAAATTTTAAAAAATAGGTACAAAAAAATAAAAAAGGAAAGGTAAACCCTTCAGCTAGCCAGTCAGTATCACAGTCACAGAGCGTCAGAGCTTAAATTGGAAAGGGAAGGAAAAATAGACAGAAGGTGTGTGCAAAGGTAAAATTACACTGAATTAACTCTTTTACCGCCGGTGTTACGCCAAGGTAACACCTTATTTGTGTGATAATGGAAAACATTAAAAAAATAAAAAAGGAAAGGTAAACCCTTCAGCTTCAGCTAGCCAGTCAGTATCACAGTCACAGAGCTTAAATTGGAAAGGGAAGGAAAAATAGACAGAAGGAGTGTGCAAAGGTAAAATTACCCTGAATTAACTCTTTTACCGCCGGTGTTACGCCAAGGTAACACCTTATTTGTGTGATAATGGAAAACCATGTTATGTCAAGGTAACCCTGTTGGAGCCCTCGGTGTTACTTCAATGTATCACCGATAAAATTTTTAGTTGCTGGAACAGCTTCTCAAGGCTTCTAGCAATCTAGGGATATAAAGAACTTTTTTCTGAGACTTATAGAAAACGAGAAATTCAAATTATACAAAGAGGGAATTTTTCCCTCTTTGATGTATGACTAAAATCACAACAGATTTAGCTCATTATATGGACTAGGTATATTTATTTATATGTTAGCTTGGCACATGGGTTTACTGGGTAATATTTACAGGGATCACCAGTGTTGGCGTGAAAATTTTGTTCAATGTTTTCATGCAGCACTGGTGTTATAGATTGTTTTAAAAATTTGACAAAAAAATGTAGGTAATTTAATAGACAAACTCATAAAAATGAGGTTTGATAGAGAGAACTCCAACAATGGAGGTCCTTAAAAATTTGACAAAAAAATGTAGGTAATTTAATAGACAAACTCATAAAAATGAGGTTTGATAGAGAGAACTCCAACAATGGAGGTCTTTACAATCCAAGGAAAACACCTAGCCATGAAGCTACTGAAGATTGCCCA
Organism: Diaphorina citri; assembly: GCF_000475195.1. Classification (NCBI taxonomy): domain Eukaryota; kingdom Metazoa; phylum Arthropoda; class Insecta; order Hemiptera; family Psyllidae; genus Diaphorina; species Diaphorina citri. The sequence goes on from NW_007378682.1 coordinate 19,899, forward strand.
GATCTTTGACCTTAAGAACCAGCTTACTCCATATACTAAAAGCTCATTCTGAGGCTCCATGGACCATTGATTCAAGTCTAGACTATCACAGAGACCATCAACTCTTGCACCAGTGTGTCCACAACAGAGCCTCAGACCTCTATCTTATTTATTTCATTCATTAGCATGTTTTTCTCTTTCTCTCTCTCTCTCTCTCTCTCTCTCTCTTGGGTTAGTACTAGGCAATGGTCAAGGGTTCAGACTCTGTTGTAGACACCTACTTACACAGATAGAACAGAGTGTGTGTGAATGAGTGAGTTATTGGATCTCGCTTTTATACAATGTGTTTATAAAGTCCCCCCCCCCTCCTTAGGGGGACTTTATGAACAGACTGTATGTATAATAGTAAAAATGAACCATTAGCTTTTCTATCCCTGATCTCCCTCTTGTTCATATTTCAGATTGACCCCACCCTGTTACCATTCGCTGCTAAGGGTCCTCTACACACTCCCCCTATAGAGAACTACGAATGTCCTGATGGTGACTACACAGATGTATCCAGGAACTTTGAGAAGGAATATCGAGACAGGAAGGCCGCCCTTGAGGAGATCTTGAACAAGAACAAGAAACCTCATCAGAGGAAAAAGTAAACAATAGCTCCTACTATAGGAGGAGCTTTACCATGAAGTCAAGTCAACAATCATGAAGTTAAAGGCTCGTTTTCACGGGTCAACTTTCTGTTGACCAACTAAACAAAATGAAAAGGGTAAACATAATTTTCAGTGGAAGTCTTAGATTAATACGAAGTATAAAGATGAACCTTATTGACTAGTCTTTCTAGAAAGGATAGAGAGTATTTAGGCTTAATCCTGTGGAGGCTACTAGTGTTGCTGTTGCTTTGCCACAGATTTGTAAAATTGTATTTAAAAAAGTATTAGCTCTAACGTTTAAATTATTAATGAAGAAATAATAATTATAAATCCAACAAAAGACAAGTGATTTTTTATTAATTTAGGTATCAGTATACAACTAATAGTAAAAAAGGAACGATCTTTAAAAAGTTCCGGTTGGGGCCCAGAGAATTTTTCTAATTTTTACCAGTAGTAAATCATTGTTCTGTGTTCTTTTCTAAAGCACCTGGTTCAAAAATGGTGTAAAAATATTGAGGAGAAAAAAGTTACGTCAACATTTATCTCCAGAAACATGCATTTTCAGCAAAAAACTGATCCTTGTTTTTGATTTTTCTTTTTTTACTCAAAGATTTTTTAGGTATGCGGTCTTGCAGAATAAGTTTTAAACCTTACAACAAATAACATTAATGATGGTTTTCCCAAAAAAAAAATAAAAAAAAAATGAACACTGAACAGCAGTTTGAGAAAAACCAAAAAATACGAGCGTTCCTCTAATTGTGCCTCCCAGTGTATTATCTTTTTCTATTGAGTATATGATAATATGTACAATAATAATAATGATAATGATAATTTTGTACAAAATCAAGCATCAAAAGAGAGTTATGTACTTGAGCCTTTTTGTTTCACATTAAGTAGGTACTAATACTAACATATGGAAATGTAATCTAAATACAAGTTCTTCTGCTTTAAAATCAACCACTTTTTTCATGCCTCTGTGTCATTTTCAGAATTCGAAGCAGAGCCCTTCCTCCATTGAGTGAGGAAGTTATCGAGAGTAGATCTAATCTAATCAAGGAGTGGGGCATCTATCGGTCAAAGGAAGCACAGAAAGACTACAAACTGATTGACCGCCTGATCTATTCCCAACAGAGAGCTCTAGATGAACTGAGGCTGGAGTCTGAGGAACTCTATCAGGAAGCTATTCAAGTAAGATTCAACCGAAAATCCCATACACAAAAAGCCCAATCTGAGACTTAGGTGTAGGAGCTCGACTGCCCTAAAGGATGGGTTAAGCTTCTACAAATCTACAAAGATTCAACTGAGACCCCTAACTTCAAACTGAGACTTTTTTAAAAGAGGTTTGATAGAGGAAACTGTAAAAACTAGTTCTGGGAACGAACCTTTTGAATCTTAGACTACCTATATTTATACTGAACGAGCAGGTTGCCCGCGGTTCGCCACGAAAAATTGATCATAAAGGTCAGTTTAGATTTTGGCAAATTCTCTCTTTGCATATCTAGAAAATGTTAAGAAAAATCCTACCAAATTTCAGCTTTCTAGATGTTGGAGTTCTGGAGATAGAACAGAGTGTGTGTGAATGAGTGAGTTATTGGATCTCGCTTTTATACAATGTGTTTATAAAGTCCCCCCCCCCTCCTTAGGGGGACTTTATGAACAGACTGTATGTATAATAGTAAAAATGAACCATTAGCTTTTCTATCCCTGATCTCCCTCTTGTTCATATTTCAGATTGACCCCACCCTGTTACCATTCGCTGCTAAGGGTCCTCTACACACTCCCCCTATAGAGAACTACGAATGTCCTGATGGTGACTACACAGATGTATCCAGGAACTTTGAGAAGGAATATCGAGACAGGAAGGCCGCCCTTGAGGAGATCTTGAACAAGAACAAGAAACCTCATCAGAGGAAAAAGTAAACAATAGCTCCTACTATAGGAGGAGCTTTACCATGAAGTCAAGTCAACAATCATGAAGTTAAAGGCTCGTTTTCACGGGTCAACTTTCTGTTGACCAACTAAACAAAATGAAAAGGGTAAACATAATTTTCAGTGGAAGTCTTAGATTAATACGAAGTATAAAGATGAACCTTATTGACTAGTCTTTCTAGAAAGGATAGAGAGTATTTAGGCTTAATCCTGTGGAGGCTACTAGTGTTGCTGTTGCTTTGCCACAGATTTGTAAAATTGTATTTAAAAAAGTATTAGCTCTAACGTTTAAATTATTAATGAAGAAATAATAATTATAAATCCAACAAAAGACAAGTGATTTTTTATTAATTTAGGTATCTACATGAGTAACATTTTCTTACACATAGGACAAGTGTTGTTGCGAAGTAATTTCAAATATTTACGCATTTAGGTATCTACATGAGTAACATTTTCTTACACATAGGACAAGTGTTGTTGCGAAGTAATTTCAAATATTTACGCAGACAGTCTGCATGGAACAAATGAAAGCAAGGGGTAATGCGCGTTCTAGGTAGAGTGAGCGTATTCAGACATATAGGACAAATATCATTCCAGTCTGTCAATTCCTGTTGCGTGGCATAGCGATAGGGTTTCAAGAGGTTAAGCTCATTTCGGAGCGCGGGTAAATGGACAATGTCTATTTGTTTGTAGACGAGAAATATGTTGAGATACGCGCAGAGTGGTATACACGTGTAGAGTTTACATAGGAGAGATGCGAGGCAAGATAGTGTGGAGAGACATAAGGTGAATAGTTTGAGTATGATTGGCGCGTAATATTCTTCCAGTCCATCCACGGAGGCGAGATCGAGCGAAGCAAGTAGCCGCGGAAATTGAGAAACGAAGAACTTCTCAGTAGCAATATAGTGTAGGAACGTCACACCGAGGTAGAGTTTGGTCGGGAAATACTTATCCAGCGCCTGCTCTAATGTAAAAGCTAGTAACAGAAATACAAATGTTATAAGGAACGTGATGGCTTTGGTCCATTCCAGCACAAGTTTAGTAACAGTCATACTGAGATGTTTGAGACTACAGGTGTCAGATACAGTGACATACATACACCAGGACTCCTTAGTAATGAGCTCCATGATGTAGGAGACACAGTATGTGAGGACATTGTAGAAGATGAGGGTGTAGAGAGAAGATATCTTGTGTTCTGTGAGGAGGAGACGGTCACACTGACTGAAGAAAGTTAACTGACACAAGAGGGTGAACATGTTGGGCAGGGAGAACAAGCTCCATGATGTAGGAGACACAGTATGTGAGGACATTGTAGAAGATGAGGGTGTAGAGGGAAGATATCTTGTGTTCTGTGAGGAGGAGACGATCACACTGACTGAAGAAAGTTAACTGACACAAGAGGGTGAACATGTTGGGCAGGGAGAACAGGGTGCGTTCTATCTTGATGAGAGGAGAATAGAGGTTGAGTGCTAGGGAGTGAAGTGACGTCATTATTTGGGTGCTGAACTCTGAAACAAAAACATGGTTATAAATATTTTTGCAAATTGCCCTGAAATGTTACCATGTGGCTTTAAGGGAATATCCCCACCCCTTTTATCAATCTATTTGTAATTAATGCGAATATTTTCAGATAACGAACCTTTAATGCAATCCTGTAGGCAGGTAACTGTAATTAAACTCACATGTAAACGCTTCGATGTGCGAAACACTTCATCAGAAGACATGATATTGTACCATTTGTACCTGATCCAGTCGACCCCAGTTCATAAATTCCTAGTTCTTAAATTTATCAAAAACCGTCACTTACCGCTCGAATATACTCCTGGTTGGTCTCAGGGCTGGGCGTAACAGCGCGTCTCTGGTTGACATGGCCTAGACTGGTCGATTTCTCCGGACTCGGGGTCAATGACCTCCTCCCGCCCAGAACAGGGGCGGAAGTCTGCTTCGTCAACTGCAGGGGGGACTTGCAAGGGGCGGGGACTAAGGGGGCCTTAGTTGCCATGGTAACGGCCTTGGGAGCGGCCGATGTGTCGATGGGCGTGCCTTCTGGGACGGCGAATAGGAGGAGGAGCGGCTGGTAGCGGCCTCGCCTGCACTTCTCCACAACCTGAGAAAGAAGGGAAGGGCCTTGTAAGTTCAAGTTTGTAAAGACTTATCAGAAGTTGGGAACTGGTTTCGCTCGTATTGGTCCACATTAATATACTCTTAACAGTTTTAACTCTTTGTGTCGATGACTAAAAGCCTACTATTAAAACGATAGACCAGAGTCGCCAACATAACTTCAGAGTAGATAGTCCTCTATAACTTTCGATTAGTCGTCTATAACAGCTATCCTCGCCTGCACTTCTCCACAACCTGAGAAAGAAGGGAAGGGGCTTGTAAGTAGGGTCTCCAGATCAAATTTTTAAAAAGTAGGACATTTGGTTCCAAAAACCCGGATATTCCATCGAAAACCCGGACATTTCCCAAATTTCAAAATGTATAGTTTGCACCAGTGCCCAGGGTGCAGAGAACACTGCATTTACATATTTTTTATTTTTTTTTTTTTCCTTGTGACACATTAGGTACTCCTTGCAATTAGGGTCTCCAGATCAAATTTTTAAAAAGTAGGACATTTGGTTCCAAAAACCCGGATATTCCATCGAAAACCCGGACATTTCCCAAATTTCAAAATGTATAGTTTGCACCAGTGCCCAGGGTGCAGAGAACACTGCATTTACATACCTTACTTAAGTTACACACGATCGTTCCTCTTCACATTCCGATGAAAGCAAACATTTTTACTGGTTTTGTTGATGTTTCAATCGTTCTTCTTCTCATTCCGATGAAAACAAACATTTTTACTGGTTTTGTTGATGTTTCATGAATATCTACGAATGTCATGTAAAGACACAAACATTTTTACTGGTTTTGTTGATGTTTCATGAATATCTACGAATGTCCATAATGTAAAGACAATCATTAGTCATGTAAAATACACATGACGAATTGTCAACCTATGTATAAATGTTTCATGAATTACGAATGTCCATAATGTAAAGACAATCATCATTAGTCATGTAAAATACACATGACGAATTGTCAACCTATGTATAAATTGTAGGCATCTTCTACGAATGTCCATAATGTAAAGACAATCATTAGTCATGTAAAATACACATGACGAATTGTCAACCTATGTATAAATTGTAGGCATTTCTAGGTAAAACATGAAGTAGGTTTGGTAAAACATGAAGTAGGTTTTACTTATTCTGAACTGAATTCACTGAATAAAAGAGCCAAATTAATAAATTATTCAATAAATACTGTGTACTTATTCTGAACTGAATTCACTGAATAAAAGAGCCAAATTAATAAATTATTCAATAAATACTGTGATTTATGAATCTCATCAAAAACCCGGACATTTCCCAAATTTTCAAAAATCCCCCCCGGACGCCGGACAAACATGTAAAAACCCGGACGTCTGGAAACCCTACTTGCAATGCCATCCATTTAGCTTGAAGTGTGAATGCTCAAATACTTAGATGAGAGCTTTAATAAATCCAGGGCTAAAGTTGCTTTTCATTTTCATTCTAGCAGCAGATAGGTGGGTATTAGGATTAGGTACATAAATTCAAATCTACCCTACTTACCTCTTGAAAGGCTGAAGTTTATCCAAATATCACGAAAGATCCTTTCAAACGTAGATCTATAATCTGGACTCATAAACCATTCCCACTAAAAACAAAAACACTAGACTTTCCAGTTTCCAGTAGATATTAACGTAAGTCGTTTATCTCTTGATCTTTATCTCACGTTATCAGTTTATTATCAGTTAACTTTGTACCTAGGTAAATTATGTATATCAAGGGCATTCAACAAACTCTCAAAATGTTGAATTACAAATTTAGCTACAAAATTATGAATGCACAGAGGGTCTCTTTTGAATAGCACGCGATTGACCAGATGGATAGGTACTACTTTACTTTCAGTGAGCCATTGGGAACTGTAAAGGTGTGTCCACACATAGTCGACCGGCCGTCCACCGACATCGATTCACAATAAATTCACAGATAATTTCCCTCTCTAATGTAAAGTTTACCACAAACTTTGGTAATAAACTGAAATGTAGACCTTTTACACTTTCCCCTACCCTCCTATCAAACTCCTCATTTCGTATCACCTTCAAAATTTGGTGCTTTTAGCACATTCACTATTTTCATATTTTCCTGGTCCCACTCAAGTTGGGTGATGTGGGACGTGGGTATCTTGTCACCTAATATTCGTAGAGGGTAAACCCCGTTACTAAAAACCTTAGTAGTAAAAAATGGACCGATTGCAATACTTTCTCATTAGTAGTAGGTATAGCTTATTTGGTAATAGACTGAAATGTAGACTTTTTACACTTTCCCCTACCCTCCTATCAAACTCCTCATTTCGTATCACCTTCAAAATTTGGTGCTTTTAGCACATCCACTATTTTCATCTTTTCCTAGTCCCAGTCGTAGAGGGTAAACCCCGTTACTAAAAACCTTAGTAGTAAAAAATGGACCGATTGCAATACTTTCTCATTAGTAGTAGGTATAGCTTTTACACTTTCCCCTACCCTCCTATCAAACTCCTCGTTTCGTATCACCTTCAAAATTTGGTGCTTTTAGCACATCCACTATTTTCATCTTTTCCTGGTCCCACTCAAGTTGGGTGATGTGGGTATCTTGTCACCTAATACTCGTAGAGGGTAAACCCCGTTACTAAAAACCTTAGTAGTAAAAAATGGACCGATTGCAATACTTTCTCATTAGTAGTAGGTATAGCCTCACTATACTTTGGTAATAGAAAGTAAAAAATGAAAATAGTCTTAACATTACTTATCATGGAAAACACATTTAAATGCAGTGTGTGCTCAAACCTTAAACATTATGGCAGATATTTTGCCGTCATTATCTGGGTGCTGAACTCTGAAACAAAAACATAGTTATAAATATTTTTGGAAATTGCCCTGAAATGTTATCATATATGGCTTTGAGGGAATATCCCCACCCCTTTTATCAATCTATTTGTAATTAATGCGAATATTTTCAGATAACGAACCTTTAATGCAATCCTGTAGGCACGTGTTTTTTCCATTCCTCCCACAATAAAAAGATAATCAAGTGTTTGAGTAGTATGGGTAGTTGTACTTACTTAAAGGGGTAATCAAGTGTTTAAGTGGTGTTTGAATAGTAGGACTTACTCAATAGAGGGGTAGTTTTTCCATTCCTCCCACAATAAAAAGATAATCAAGTGTTCGAGTAGTATGGGTAGTTGTACTTACTTAAAGGGGTAATCAAGTGTTTAAGTGGTGTTTGAATAGTAGGACTTACTCAATAGAGGGATAATCAAGTGTTTAAGTGGCGTTTGAATAGTAGTACTTACTCAATAGAGGGGTAATCAAGTGTTTAAGTGGCGTTTGAATAGTAGTACTTACTCAATAGAGGGGTAATCAAGTGTTTAAGTGATGTTTGAATAGTAGTACTTACTCAATAGTGTATCCAACAGAGTCATCAATGTCATCATACACTCCTACCAAAATGGTGACCCCGACGTGACAGAGTGTAAGAATCTCTGGTAATGGCTGTCTTTGGTATGTCTTCTGGTTTTGAGCATTCACACTTCAAGCTAAATGGATGGCATTGCAAGGAGTACCTAAGTAATGTGTCACAAGGAAAAAAAAACAACTGAAGTACAAGGTTTAAGTAATATTGTGTTTCTTTTCACTACAACACAGAGCTGTAAATCAATTTAGCAGATTTTTCATCATTCTGAAATGAGAAAGGTGGTGAAACACCTATAGTTTTTTTAGACCCCTTAAAAATGGGTAACAGACCAGTCTGAAGTTATAGGATCACGTTTCCAGAGTTGTACCTTTTTATCCTAAATAGACCCCTTAAAAATGGGTAACAGACCAGTCTGAAGTTATAGGATCACGTTTCCAGAGTTGTACCTTTTTATCCTAAAGATGTTTCATAGAGAGAACTGTAACAATCAAGGTCTTATCATCAAGAAATAAAGAGAAGGAAGAGAAGATAGGTGAAAGCCAGCTGTTATGATAACAAACTTTATCTGTTAAGGATAACTTTTTCCCTGGTTGGGAATCAAACCCAAAATCCAGCACTTATTAGGCAGATGTACTACCCCCCAAACTAACTCGGCTGACATTCTGGCTTTGAATCTCAAAAAATATTTTCTCTTTAGCAAAGCTAGAGGCAAACAGTAGTCAAGTAGTAACTGATAAAATAAAATAAAGTCTATCTTTTAGTTGGACATGCTCTCATGTTTACCACTCTTCAATCTCTCTTCTTTACTCACCCCAAACTAACTCGACTGACATTCTGGCTTTGAATCCCAAAAAATATTTTCTCTTTAGCAAAGTTAGAGGCAAACAGTAGTTAAGTAGTAACTGATAAAATAAAATAAAGTCTATCTTTTAGTTGGACATGCTCTCATGTTTACCACTCTTCAATCTCTCTTCTTTACTCTTTAATGACTTAAACTACCTATTTATTTACTATTTATTAGGTACCTATACATATTCTAAAACCTGTCTAAACACATTCAGATTAGATCTTCAGCTCATTAATTCATATCTAGCTGTTATTTTATACTAGATATTTTTCTAAATGCATCCAAAATTTGAAAATAGTTCTAAAAGTAGAAATGGGGATCTGCTAGACATGTAGAAAGTCACGTAGACCAATGCACGCGCGGTGGGCATATGTGTTTAATAGAGCTTTAACCCACATGAAGAAAACAACTTTCAAGTTTTAAGTGGACCGTGTTTTCTATGCCTTACAAAATGCAATCCTTCTGTCTGTCTGTAAACAAAATATCTCGAGAATGGTATGAGCTAGAGACTTGAAATTTGGTATGTAGCTGTCAAGTGTGACAAGGGTGCAAGGTTAAGTTCGGTGCAACGCTTGGCGGCATTTTGACCGCTTTTTGGCGGTTTTCAGCTATACCAACTAAATGGTTTGCTGTATTGTATTCTTCTGTCTGTCTGTCTGTAAACAAAATATCTCGAGAATGGTATGAGCTAGAGACTTAAAATTTGGTATGTAGCTGTCAAGTGTGACAAGGGTGCAACTCAAAATTTTTGGTTAAGTTCGGTGCAACGCTTGGCGGCATTTTGACCGCTTTTTGGCGGTTTTCAGCTATACCAACTAAATGGTTTGCTGTATTGTATCAAGTGTGACAAGGGTGCAACTCAAAATTTTTGGTTAAGTTCGGTGCAACGCTTGGCGGAATTTTGACCGCTTTTTGGCGGTTTTCAGCTATACCAACTAAATGGTTTGCTGTATTGTATTGGACCATTGTAGGTCCAACAGTAGGACAAGGAAATATTGTAAAAGTTGGGGTAGAAAAACACCCAAATAAGCATCATTCAATAGGATAAGAAAAGTTATGTGACGTTCACATCAGATTTTTTTAATTTCCATCTTGTTTTTATCAGTAAAAGATTAAAGTTAGGCATAGCTTAAAAGCTGAACAAGTAATTTTCCCTATAAAAGTAATTTCCATCTTGTTTTTATCAGTAAAAGATTAAAGTTAGGCATAGCTTAAAAGCTGAACAAGTAATTTTCCCTATAAAAGTGGGTAAAGGTCACATCATGTAGTGGGAAAATAATTATTTATTAAACTTCTTGCTTCTACATTTCAGATTTCTACTATCAAATTCAAAATGCAACAGAAACTTTTCTACTCTTACCTCTCCACTGCTGTTCAGAATAACCCATCCTCTATGGTATGTATGTAATCCATCTGAATTGTGGAATATTTTATTGATACAGGTTTAATGTCACTGTATACCTGCTTTGTCACATAGGTTTTGTCCTCCATTTGATGACAAGCTAGCAAGCTACCCACTTACTCACATTAACCTCACCAAGTCACCCAGCCCGAGTGGGGTAAAGCTAGCATCATGGAGTGTCGGAGGATATCTATGGTTGGCAGAAATCAAAGTGGGCAGTACAAAGGCTGCATAGGTGACTCCAACAAATAGGGAAGAGTAGGACTTGGCGAAAAATGGGAACAGAAGTAGAACGAGCATCATGGAATTTTGCCAAATAGTCATTCATCCAGATTGTGAAATAATCTACATTACCAACCTTTACCTGTCTTGTAGTGGTCAAGATGCTCGAGACTAAGTCTCATTTTGACAATTCTTTCTGAGGCAATTTCTGAAATATTTTTTCTGAAGATAGATACTAAAGGCAAGTGGTCTGTTTGAACCAAGATTTTTCTACCATAAACATAATTGTGGAATTTTCGGCAGGCAAATTTTATACCTAATGCTTCTTTTTCAATAATAGGATATTTTTTTTCTGTGTCGTTCAAACTCTTTGATGCAAATGCTACTGGCCTATTGTTTTGAAGCAGGCAACAACCTAAACCATACTGGCTACTATCTGTTTGTATTACAACATCTTGATTAGGGTCAAAATTTTTCAAAACTGGTGGGTTAGAGACAATTTCTTTTAGATTTTCAAAGGCTTTTTGTTGAGCATTTGTCCAATGCCATTCAACATTCTTTTTTAGAAGTACCCTCAAGATGCTCACCTGGTAAACAAAAAGGCATGGGTTTGATCCCAGCCAAGGCATGAAATTTTATTCTATTTTTTTGAGAATTTGACCACATAATAATGGAGCTCTAATGGTTAGGTGGTAGAGAATGTTTTCATTATTAACCTCACCTAGTGGTTACCTTCCATGCAAGAGTCTCATTTGTTTTTATTTATTTATTTTCAACAGTGCTGAACCCATGAAGAAAAAGAAAAGGGTGGATCCAGCTGTTGCCAAAGCAAGAGAGGACAGAAGGAAAAAGAAAGTAGAAAAGGAAATCAAAAAACTCAGGAAAAATGCCCAACAGCTGAAACCAATAGATGAATTGGAAATACCTCATGCTCTGCTAGCACAAAGAGAGTAAGTTCAATGTAAACTGGGAGGCACAAAAGTCCTTTTTTGCCCTATACAACTAATGGTAAAAAAGGAACGATCTTTAAAAAGTTCCGGTTGGGGCCCAGAGAATTTTTCTAATTTTTACCAGTAGTAAATCATTGTTCTGTGTTCTTTTCTAAAGCACCTGGTTCAAAAATGGTGTAAAAATATTGAGGAGAAAAAAGTTATGTCAACTATCATGTCTTCTGATGAAGTGTTTCGCACATCGTAGCGTTTACATCTGAGTTTAATTACAGTTAGTTGTAAAGGAACTTCCCGAGATCAATAGGACCACTCTTACTGGGACTATACGATCCTAGCTAATTTTCAAAAGAAGCCTACCGAATTATAAGTTAATGAGCACAAAACTTAGGTGCACAAGCACAAGTCCTCACAATGGTTGACTGCGGTTCAGGACGAGCCAATTAAACATGGCTAGAGGCCATCACCCTGCGGTGTATGGCTGATAAAAGAGATCTTTCCTCTATTTTATCATTACCTTTCGTCTATAGCTAAAGCCGCTACAACAACAGCCCCCAAATTCATCGAGTTTGGAAATCCCTAAACTAGACCTTATGAACATACCGGTGTGGATAATCTTCTCCTCTAAAGGTTTTGATTTGAATCTGGACGAAAAGCAAACCACACAAGATGAAAGTCGTGTCCCTAGATCCATGTTACATCTGAAACAAATGCAGATAACGATAGGTCGCGGGTTTGATTCTCGCCCGGGGCGGAATTTATGATTTATTCTAAACAGACATGGCTTGCTTTCGGAACAGTTGGCTTTCTCCTGTTCTCGTGATCTATTCGCTTTCGGGACGATAAGAACACCGTTGTTACAATTCCCTCTATCTAACCTGCCTATGGGTCTTCTTGGATAACATTAGTTTGAGATCAGCATTTACCTACTTTTATCTGGAAGAAATCGTAAGTGCAGCAAGCTCCTTCGAACTTTTGAATTGCTGTGGAATTCCTTGATAATTTGTCCGGCTTGTAATTTGTGACTTCCTTACAAACAGTAGATATTAAATTGATAGTGGGGAACCAAACTTTATTTTTTACTGCCTATTATATTTAAATTGTACTTGGTTAATCGTTTTTAGACAACTCGATGGCTGTTGAAAAATAAAGATAAATTAGTAGTTACGTATTTACAAATGGTAGGTTCTGACCTATAGGTACTTATAACAAGTTTTTATTCAATTTCTTTTAAAAATCAACAAATGACGCAATTCAAAATACTAGGAACTAAATGGAAATAAATATACCTAAAAGTAATAATAAAATCGACAACAAGGGCGATGTTTCTGTTTTATTTTTGTATTCAGTTATTATTATTTGGAAAGATGCTTTTAGCGCACGTTAATGTGGTTGCCAATTTTTGTTTACCAAGTGAAATAAATTGCACTTTTATTTACGGCTGTAGGTATTACCTACGTACGTATATGTACATAAATAGGTGGCAGGCACCTAATATACTTACTCAAACTATTTTTATTAGGTGTACTTAGATATTTATTTGTAGAAAGTCCAAAGTTACCTACTTAACTATTACCTGCCTCGGTGGTGTAGTAGTCAAGACGCTCGCCTGGTCAACAGGAGGCCGTGGGTTCTATCCCAGCCGAGGTATGGAATTTCATTCAGAATTTGATCACAATAATAGCAGTAGGTACCCTACTACTGGAGTAAAGGGACTTTTTGAGTCCAATGAATAGTTTTCACTCTCTCCTGAAAAGTTTGCAAAAATCGACAACCTCGACTGGCGTTGACCTGTTCTATTCGTCATTTTCGGCTTGACATAGCTTTGTGATACACCCTGTATAGATTCTAAACGACATGACGTTGACGCGACATCGCGATGGTCAACTCTAGTCTAGACGCACCTGAAGAAGTCATCAATGTCAATGTCATCCTAGAAGAAAGAACAAGACAAAGCGCTAGAACTTGCCCTAGCGCACCACCATACACATCGCAAAAGTGCACCACCTTACACTTTGCTAAATAGAGTTCAAGAGTTGTGAATTTATGATTATGACTAACTTATGGGAAATATCAGGTGTGACACCGAGATCCAACCCTTGCGAAATATCCAGGTTTCCTTGCGAAATACGATTGATATGGAAGAGTGGACAGACTATATTATAGTGATCAACTGATAGCTGGTAGAACCAGTCGCTGAAAGCAGGAATATTATTAGCTTGGTTCGTAGCGCGTCTGCCTTGTAAGCACTAGGCCGCGGGTTCGATTCTTGCCCGGCGCCTTCATCTCTCGTTCTCCTGGCTGTTCTCTTTCTCCTCTTCTTGCTCTTTTTCTTTCTTTGTCAAATTTACTAAACTAACAATTTTGGCCCACTGAATAAATCCTCAATTTTCTTTTCCAGGCATTCTAATGCCCAGCTGAAGTATGCCCAATGTCAAAATCAACGTGTGCTATTCAAAATTAGCTGTTCTTCAAGATGAATTCGAAACGGAGGAAAAAATCCCAGACCTGAGTCAAATCCGCGAAAAACAATAGACAGAAACTTTCTCCTAGATGATCAATTGTTTGCTCATAAACCAGAGTGAAAATCAACCAGCTGGGAAGATTTACCTAAGCAACCTTCTTCAGGCTTCGAGACAGAGACTCAGAACTGTTCTGTGGTGTGAGCTCTCAGTACTAGTTGGTTGATTAACGTAGTCGGTAGTCTGCATAGTGAACATAATATTGATCGTGTGTCCACCTTACTGTGGGAACCGAATAGTATTTCATTTGACCCATTTTTTACCCAATTTTTCCCTCTCGTGTCCGAGAATTCCCAATTTTTACTCTCGTGATTGTGCCAAGTTTACTGGAAGTCCGACTATTTTGTGTTAAAAGTGATGCTTGAAGTGTACTCGGGCGTTCCCAATTTTTACTCTCGTGATTGTGCCAAGTTTACTGGAAGTCCGACTATTTTGTGTTAAAAGTGATGCTTGAAGTGTACTCGGGCTGTGACAAAGTGTAACTTAAGACAGAGCTTTTGTTTTCGGGCTGTGATGAAATTAAATTCATTTGTAGTGAAAACAAAAGTTGGCGAAAAAATACAAGTATAATATCGAGTTCAAATTTTACTGATTTTATTTATGTATTTAGAAATTTTATTTAATAAAAATACAATTTTTTTTATAGGTTTTCACTTTTCAATAAATAAATTTCCTAGTTTCTGGCTACTTTTCTGGTTCTAACAACTTTTGATAAATAGTTTGCTCATCATCTTACATTGAAAATAACGAACCACTCTCTCGTTTTAACCACATAAAATCTTTTGCTGTGACCCAGGCCGAAAGTCCTTTTTCTCATGATAAATTCACAAGTCATTAAGTGTTCAGTAATTATCTCACTAATACAAAAATGCCTACAGTGTTGTGAAGTAATATCATTAGAATAAAACCGTAATTAATTCAAGCCACAAGTAAGTGCATAATTATTTTGCGTGATTTTTTTCTCTCTTCCGCGTGCTTTGGTGTATTTTCGTGTCTCGTTTGGAATTGTGTGATGGTGTTGGGAATTTCAGCCATGTTTGTGGTAACTGTGGCTGAATTTTCCAGCTTCCTGTCCATCCTTGCTGTTCTGCTATGCTTCTTCGCAATGTTCCTGCTCATCGTGAGGTAAGTTATTTATTTCTACGCCCGGCGCGGTGTGGCGTGGCGCTCGGTAAGTAATTATTCAGATGCCACGACAATGAAAAAGGAAGCTCCTTTTTACTTTCTATTACTACAGTATAGCGAGCTATACTAGTAATGAAAACTACATCTTTTTCTGTTTCTTCCTTTGCAGAAAACCGCCCTCATGCAAACGAACGAGTACCAGAATCTGACGCTCATTCAGTCAAATTTTCAAAATCAGGAAATGGTTGGAAATATCCGTTTTGGGATCCCCTGATGTCATAAAAGTGATTTTTAGCCCATGGTCTGTACGTATGTATGTGTGTAATACAGGTTTAAATGGGAAAAGGTGGTATACAAAATATCTCAAGAACGGTTTGTCGTAGAGCGATAAAATGGTATGATATTGGTATGATATACCGGCATGGTCCAAGGACGCGACTGTAACATTTTGGTAAAAATCTAAAAATCGGACAGTCACTCATCCAGATATCAACCAAAGTCAATGTTGCTTCGGACTTCGAAAAAAATGCAAATATTTTATATGATTCCTGATTACACGGGGAGTATTTTAAGATAGAAAATGGCCGACCATAGGCGGCTCGAGACTTGGAAAAAATTTGAAAAAAATGCAAATTTTTTAAATATTTTATATGATTCCTGATTACACGGGGAGTATTTTAAGATAGAAAATGGCCGACCATAGGCGGCTCGAGACTTGGAAAAAATTCGAAAAAAATGCAAATTTTTTAAATATTTTATAGGTATGATTCCTGATTACACGGGGAGTATTTTAAGATAGAAAATGGCCGACCATAGGCGGCTCGAGACTTGGGAAAAATTTCAGATTTTTTTACTTTCCTTTTTTTTTTCAAATATGTGTTCCTCAAAGGTAATAGAAAGTCGTGTGATGTTCACACCAGATTTTTGTGTTTAACCTAACTCTATAATTCAAATATGTGTTCCTCAAAGGTAATAGAAAGTCGTGTGATGTTCACACCAGATTTTTGTGTTTAACCTAACTCTATAACAAATATGTGTTCCTCAAAGGTAATAGAAAGTCGTGTGATGTTCACACCAGATTTTTGTGTTTAACCTAACTCTATAATACCTTTGGTTACTGCTCATTTGTGACAGCTCCTTCTTGTAGCAATTTTTGATTGACGTGACGACTCTAGCGAGCGAAGTTTTGAATGTGGTGATGGATAAGTACCAGACTTCTCCCCTTCTCCCTCCACTTTTTACTTTCCTTATCCTATAGGAAGGAAAGTAATGTAATCGGGTCAAATTTTCGATGGTCAGTTTTTAGTGCCAAAATAAGTTTTGAGGTCCCTAGAGCCTGAATCCAAAGTTTCCGCCATTGGTCCGTGTGTGTGTCTGTCCTTCTGTCCGTCTGTCTGTGTGTCTGTCTGTAAACAAAATATCTCGAGAACGGTAAGAGCTAGAGACTTGAAATTTGGTATGCAGCTGTACGCCATTGGTCCGTGTGTGTGTCTGTCCGTCTGTCTGTGTGTCTGTCTGTAAACAAAATATCTCGAGAACGGTAAGAGCTAGAGACTTGAAATTTGGTATGCAGCTGTAAAATGTGACAAGGATGCGACACGAAACTTTTGGTTAAGATCGGTGCAACGGTTGGCGGCATCTTACCGCTTTTTGGCGGTTTTCGACCGCTTTTTGGCGGTTTTCAGCTATACTGACTAAGCGGTTCGAGATATTATAAATTTAAGTTGGGTAGAAGAACACCCAAATAAGCATCATTCAATAGGATAAGGAAAGTCGTGTGATGTTCACACCAGATTTTTCTCTTTCTCTCCCTCATTTCTCCCTCCTTCCCCCCTTTCCTCTCTTTCTCACTCATTTCTTCCCCCTTCCCCCTCTCCCCTCACTCTCCCCCTCTACGTTGCGGTTCGAGATATTATAAATTTAAGTTGGGTAGAAGAACACCCAAATAAGCATGATTCAATAGGATAAGGAAAGTCGTGTGATGTTCACACCAGATTTTTCTCTTTCTCTCTCTCATTTCTCCCTCCTTCCCCCCTTTCCTCTCTTTCTCACTCATTTCTTCCCCCTTCCCCCTCTCCCCTCACTCTCCCCCTCTACGTTTTCTCTCTTTCTCTTCCTTTTCTTTTTCCCTCTCTCCTCTGCTATTTTACTTTCTCTTTCTCGTATTAACTAATTAGGTAAGTAGGTACCTATTTAGTACTTACTTACATATTACTTAGTAGTTAGAGTGGGCACATATTAGATATGTACGAACTGAAGAGTAGGTGCGACCGTGGGTAGGCTACTTACTTACATATTACTTAGTAGTTAGAGTGGGCACATATTAGATATGTACGAACTGAAGAGTAGGTGCGACCGTGGGTAGGTACTCATTTTACTTTCTCTTTCTCGTATTAACTAATTAGGTAAGTAGGTACCTACTTAGTACTTACTTACATATTACTTAGTAGTTAGAGTGGGCACATATTAGATATGTACGAACTGAAGAGTAGGTGCGACCGTGGGTAGGGTAAGTAAGTGTACTATTGAATGAAGAAAGTAAACTTACATAACCATAAAGTTCAATTCACGTGTTGAACATTTTTTCCTGCCTCTGATCAAAAAATCAAAATTGGTCCAAACCATCTTTTTGTCCGAGTACCTGTGTGTCTCTGCTTCTATAGTCATTGGAAGATTACCAATATAGAAGCTGGATCTGCTGGATGGTAGGTACTTCTGTAAACTGTAGACCTCACTTAAAAGAAGAGGAAAAATTCCTCTGGGGCTCACAAAGGGCTTTCAATCAAAAAACGGACTACCTTATTGTTCCAAAAGTGGTAGTATTGCGAATCAGACAAACAAACTAAATGGAAAATCCGATTTAAAAAACTTCGACCTCACTTTGTTCGACCAAATATCAGTAGCTCAGTCTCAAGGTGGAGTGAGTGTTCCAAAAGTGGTAGTATTGCGAATCAGACAAACAAACTAAATGGAAAATCCGATTTAAAAAACTTCAACCTCACTTTGTTCGACCAAATATCAGTAGCTCAGTCTCAAGGTGGAGTGATAGTAATACATACCTACCTAGTAATGATAGTATAAGTACTTAAATTAGAAACTGTTAATTTCGTGTGATGTTTATACCTACAGATTTTTTTTTCCTTCTTATTTATACTTAATGACTAATGGAGTGATAGTAATACATACCTACCTAGTAATGATAGTGTACTTAAATTAGAAACTGTTAATTTCGTGTGATGTTTATACCTACAGATTTTTTTTTCCTTCTTATTTATACTTAATGACTTAAACTACCTATTTATTTACTATTTTATTAGGTACCTATACATATTCTAAAACCTGTCTACTTACACACATTCAGATTAGATCTTCAGCTCATTAATTCATATCTAGCTGTTATTTTATGCTAGATATTTTTCTAAATGCATCCAAATTTTGAAAATACTAAAAATGTAGTTCTAAAAGTAGTATAATGGGGATCTGCTAGACATGTAGGAAGTCACGTAGACCAATGCACGCGCGGTGGGCAGATGTGTTTAATAGAGCTTTAACCCACATTAATCGCGAAATCCGCGAACAAAATCGCGAAATCCACGAACAAAATCGCGAAATCCCCGAACATAATCGCCAAATCCGCGAACAAAATCGCCAAATCCGCGAACATAATCGGCAAATCCGCGAACATAATCGGCAAATCCGCGAACATAATCGCCAAATCACATAGGTAATTCGGGACAAAATGAAAAACTGAACGGGACGCCGGGACACCCCCTGAAATTCGGGACTGTCCCGGCCAATTCGGGACGTTTGGCAAGCCTACCTATAAACAACTTGGCAGAAAAAACAAGACTTGCATTAGATTTCGAAGTTCCAATCGGTCAAAAGAAAAAATCAAATCCTATTTATGTAAGTAAGTGCACTATTGAATGAAGAAGGTAAACTTACATAACCATAAAGTTCAATTCACGTGTTGAACATTTTTTCCTGCCTCTGATCAAAAAATCAAAATTGGCCCAAACCATCTTTTTGTCCGAGTACCTGTGTGTCTCTGCTTCTATAGTCATTGGAAGATTACCAATATAGAAGCTGGATCTGCTGGATTGCCGTCATTGGGGGTATACCTAAAAAACTGATTAAACAAAATTCAACTGATTGGCCATAAGGAGTACGAAAATTAGCTGACTGACCCTAAGGCAATATGCAAAACGGCGGTTTACATCGTTTGGCGAAAGAAAATTTCGGAAAAGTCGTACCATTTTCCAGTAGTACAGGAAAAACCACTTATGGCCAACCAGTTGAATTGTTATAATCAGTTTTAGTCGTCTTTGTTACAGAATTAAAGTAAAAAAACTAGGAATGTTTTTTTTTTTTTTTGTCTGTTTTTCTCCGAACCTATAAGTTACTCTAGACTCTAGACTTCTAGACTTTACATCATACCCATAACGTTAGCTATTTCTCGCCAAAGCGATAAAAAAGAAGAAATTGCAAAATGGGGGGCTAGGGGCAGTGTATAGATAAAGACAATTGCTAAATTGGAAACGTGTTTTAGATTTCAATGTTGATTAATTTTTTTTAATTTATTATTATTATTACTTGGTTTTACTTGGAGATATATCTCTTTTTAATCAGATATGAAGCGCGAGATTGATGATGCTGGAAGTAAAGAGAAATAATTGTGAATAAAAAATGATTCGAAGTAAAGTATGTATTACAGTACTGCAATAAAATAGGTATCCCATTTTATGAAAGAAAAAAAAAAAAAAAAAATCAAATCAAATGACGTCAGTCTTGAGAGGGCATTATTGGACCACATTTTTTTTTTTTTTTACTCAGTGGTGAGTGGTTGTACGGTGGACTCAGAATCTGGAGGTTGGAGTCCAAGTCAAGTCATAAAAATTAGCGTCAGTGGTATTGAAACGGGACGGACCATTTATGACAAGCATTCTATGCGTTAACACAATTCAAAATTAATTTGTTTTCAAAAAGAAGAGTATGGGTTGTACGGCCAATAAAGTACCATTTTCCCATGGTTTCTTCCGCACAATTTATATGTACACAGTATTTATGCTTAACACAATTAAAATTAATTGTTTTCCAAAAAGGATAAGTAGTTGTTGTTGAGAGAGATCTGTAAGAGTCCTTTATTGCTAGCAGCTCTAACAAAGTCTCGTTTATTGGACATAAGTTAGGGACCCTGTAAACGAGTATCTTACTGAATCGTTTTCTGATCAGTCTAGAAGGGGTGATGGTTACACAAGACAAAACAAGACACGTGTAATTGTAATCTACATATGTTCTAGATTCTAGATAATAATTACTCACAGTAGTCAGCTCCCATGGCGTAGTGGTCACTGCGCTCACCTTATACGCGGGAGACCCGGGTTCGATTTCCGGCGAGGTCAAGAAATTTGTATCATGCAAATGATTGATTCCGTGACTGGCTGTTGCGGGGCCCACTCAGCCTCGAGAGGATAATGAGTAGCTATGACATATAAATGCGCATAGCGACCGGTGCCAGCATGTTAGGTAAACATTGAATTTTAGGATTATTGAGATATTGGGAAAATTCTACAATGCTGCAGTGAGCACCAAAGTTGTGACATAATAACACGAAGAAACTGCATTTACATTTACATAAGTAATAATTACTCACCTAATTACCTATAGAGTAATTAAGACGAAAAAAAATTCCTGTGGAAAATAACTTTGCTATCGAACTAGTGTTCCACTTAAGGCGGCCCGCCTTACCTGCGGCCCGCAGTTCTTTCAGAAATATAAAACATCGGTAAAGCGGTAAAGCCCCTTCTTGAGAGCTGAAGAACTTAGGTTAGGAACCGTCGAGTATAGTTTGTAAATGGACTGCTGCCGAGGTGAACATGGTTGAACATATTTTGTTGGCAGTGTCACTGCACCAATGTACGTATATTATGTAGGTATTTTCAATGGGTATCTGAAAGAGGACCTCTGAGTAAAATTGTGCGATTTTTTTAATGAAAAAATTCAAAAATCCAAGTCTGTCTCTGATGTTAAGGGAGAATAATAATGTTTTAATGCATCGGAGCATGGGTTTCTGTGTGTAAACACCATGGAATGTGCTTTGGCAGTCATGGTGTTGTAGTTGAAAATTCATATCTCCTTGGTGGAATAAACAAAAAGTGATAATAAAATACAGCTAAACACTATCGTTAAATAACGTAGAAAGCTTCTGACGGTTCTTAGTTTGCGGATTGTTTTCAGAAACATGACCGTGTTCTGGCTGCATGGGGAAGAGATCATGTTCGGGAGCTCGGTTCACACGGTGCAGCAGAAGATTCCACAGATGAAGATGATGAAGGTTCACATCCCGTTCACGTTCAAACTTCAGGAAACCTCGCGGTCTTCGTTTTCAGGTAAGAAGATAAATAACCTGGGCCAAGTAATTACAGGAACGCTGTCATTTTTCAAGTTTTGTTCGGTCCCCGTTGCTCTTCTTGGGTCAAACCAGTTTTATTTAAAACTTTGCTGCCAAAAATAAATGAAACTCATATGTTTTATGCTAAGAATATGAAATAATGTCACATTGATAATCCTAGGTTCCATTATCCAAAGAAAATCAAAGGAAATGACAGCGTTCCTCTAATTGCTTGGCGCAGTGTAGTAATAATGGGGGCTATTCCAAAAGGCTTTATTAACAAATGAATACATCAACGGAATGCTTTTAAGTATGAAACACGAGTTACTTACACGTGGTTTGAAAAGTCTTCTTTTTTTTGGTTACATAAGTAATAATTACTCACCTAATTACCTATAGAGTAATTAAGACGAAAAAAAATTCCTGTGGAAAATAACTTTGCTATCGAACGAATACAAAGTCTTATTAACAAATGAATACATCAACGGAATGCTTTTAAGTATGAAACACGAGTTACTTACACGTGGTTTGAAAAGTCTTTTCTCTCTCTTTTTTTTTTTTGACCAGAGGTGGTAACTCACCTGATGTAATAAACGACTATTGTATCCTGTGTTGGGAAACATCCTCAATTTACCTTCCTTACCATATCCCATTATAACTCTTTTCCCCCTTATCCTTATTAAAGAAGTGACAAAACAAATGAACTTTCAATGTTCAATTCAATTGAAAATGTCTTTCCCACTGTTGATGTTATACTTTGTTCTAGTAATCTAGTAGATTATCCGTCGACTATTATCGTTCTTAATTTGTGTATACGAAATTAGCATTTAATAAAAGTGAATCAGCGTACTGAATTAAAGGCTATAAGGTTCTCCGAAGCTCTAAGACGCCTGTGGAACAACTAATTAAGGGCAAGGTCTATGCATTTACCATTGAATATTGAATACTCCCTCTACCTTTACCTCATAATTAGGTGGGCAGATACCAATATGATTAATATTTTAAAGGAAAGTCTTGTCCTCAAACCGAGGACCGAGGAACACTGAATCTTTTTTTTTTTTGCGAGTTGAAAGTTTGAATGAGAATTTACCAACCCTCTGGTTTCCGCGATAAAAAATGCCTCAGGGTTTTAACCTCGGCCATTGGTATTCGTCCAATAAAATATTCTAATTATCATTCCTCACACTTTAGTATTCATTAGATATTCCAATTTCATTGATGAATCCTGGAGGGCCTTCTGTCTGCGAGTGAACCAGAAGACTAAACCAATGTCTAGCTACGACCTGTGCTGAGGTTCATACAGCAGAACCAAATACCAATCATGTCGAGGCAAAACCGAACACAAGGTCAGAAACAACACGGCATATCAATCGCCAGAACGGACAAAAATACACCTGCAAGGCAAAATCATTTAAATAGGAACAATAGTTTGGCTTATATTAGACCTGTATAGATTACCAATATTAACTAGATGGGTGCTACGACTGCTACCTAGGCATGCTAAATAGACAAGAGGAAATAGTTGAAGGAGATGTAATTCTGAACATGGTGGTTGAACATTGTAACGATGATGATGTTTAGCAGAGTGTGACGGCACGGCAAATGAGAAAACTTTAGAGTTCCTTGTGGGAAAACTTTAAAGTTGAACTATTTATAAAATGGGAATGTCTTGATGGATTATTTAATATTTACAATCTTTTGCTAAGCTTAAATAAGATTTATAGAATGAAATTGAAACTAGATAAATATTATAAATGAACTCCCACACGGCAAATGAGAAAACTTTAGTGTTCCTTGTGGGAAAATTTCAAAGTTGAACTATTAGGAACACTCGAGGAAAAGGAACTAGGAAGTCTAGAAACATAATTTAAAAGGAAATTATAGTAATAGTGCTTATTTATACTGCTCGCATAGGACTGAAAGGTCCCTTTATTCCAGCAGTAGGCTACTACTATTATGTGGTCAAATTCCTAAAATCCCATACCTCGGCTGGGATTGTTGTTATTAGGAACACTCAAGGAAAAGGAACTAGGAAGTCTAGAAATATAATTTAAAAGGAAATTATAGTAATAGTGCTTATTTATACTGCTCCCATAGGACTGAAAGGTCCCTTTATTCCAGCAGTAGGCTACTACTATTATGTGGTCAAATTCCTAAAATCCCATACCTCGGCTGGGATTGAACCCATGCCCTCCTGTTTCCCAGGCGAGCGTCTTGACCACTACACCACCGAGGCAGGTGAAGGATAGATTTTTCTTGAGTTTCATTTGAGATTTCCCACCAGAACACCAGATGTAAATACAACATGACCTTGGATGGAAAAATTTGGGGCTGATTGACTTTAGAACTTTTTCACGAATTTTTCTATTCATGAAACAACTTAATGACTATTTGTGAAAAATAAAATCATCCAACTGGAGTAAAGAAGAACGACGAATAAATATGTGAACAGGACAGCATTAGCAAACGAATTCTTCGCATATTTTCTTCTTTGCTTCAAAGTTGGTGTATTTTCAAAATGACTTCAAAACTTGGGCTATAATATCTTGCTTCTAGCAACAGTACCCTCTTACATGTTTTGCTAAAGGTTTAACGTCTCTTCATTGAAACCCCGATACATGCTTTATTTTGCACTGTATTTTCTACAAAGTACATTGACCCACACGGTATGCAGAAATTGAAGGGAATTTGACAAGTTGTTTGATATAAATAACGGACTAAACACGGTTGAAAAATGGTGTTATACGTCAGCCTTGTTATATCTTGGGAGGTCTACATACCTACATAAGAAGAAATGCCAGCCTAGTTAGCTTAGTTGGTAGTGCTAGACTGGCCCTTATTTTCGAAGTATTAAAAAGTAAATCGAGTGATAATCACATAATGCCCCTGGATTGCATAACCAAAGTGCCGGAAAACTTTAAGGCCGTTGAGCATGTCGACAGCGATGTCTGATCGAGCTGAAACTTTTTAGGTAGTGTTTTCTCACTAAATGGAACTAGAAATCGAGTGATATTCAAGACTTTTCCAAGTTTTTTTTTTTCCCACCTCTATAGCTAAGGGCCAGTCTAACCTACATGTAAGTGGGATTCTAATATTCTATCATATAATGTATGTGGATGTGGATCCTATATCTGGATTCTATCTGGAGCAGAAATGCCCAAGGCTGCTTCGCCTTGAGTTTGACGGGGCTCAAATTGAAGTGTTCGCCCTCAACACTCAATCTTTCGAACGGGAATTGAACCCTCGGCCTATCGCTTTTAGCTATCTCGGAACCAGGAAAGTCCATGGTGAGCTGGTGCATTGATGTTTTGTCTGTAGATGGTTTTGAACACAGACCAGCCTACTTAGCTTGAGGGTAGCGCGTCTGTCTTGTAAGCGCTAGGTCGCGGGTTCGATTAACGCCCGGGACGGATTTTATCTCAAACAGATATAAGGACATAAGGTTCATTCGCGGAACGGCTGGCTTTCTCCTATCCTGTCTTCCTTTTCTTCGATTTCGGGAAGAAAAGACCTCTTTTTTTACCTATTGGTGTTTAAATTGCTCTGTAGACATCAGTTCTGAGCTTTTACGAAGGCGATTTTTGAACAAGAAACCGCAACCAAGGCTCAACAACCCAATGTTATCGTGCAGGCTAGAAATATCCAGAAATATACACAAGAAACGTATCATTACTTTCGGAAATATACATCTACCTAATTGGCATGCATTAAAAGCTTACCTGCCTAGCTTATTCAGCGCTTAGCTTCTAAAACAAAGGCCTCTAATGAGTCCTTGCACACACAGTCTGGCGTGACCATCACACGACTTTCTATTAGGTGCATAACGGAATTACAAAGAAAAGAAAAAAAAAAGGATCTTTCGGATTTGTGTATACCTATATGGATTATGTACGTATAATGGGGCTAAAAAAAATCACTTTTTCAGGACTCAGGAGACCTTCAGACGGATAATTCCACCCATTTCTCGATTTCCGAAATTTGAACCGATTGCAATTTCTTTCTCCTTTGACCAGAGAAATTTTGTGATCCAAGTACCTATTGACGAGAGCGAGGATCACCAAAGCGTTTCTGGTGATGTAGAAATTGTATAGCACTCGGTTATTCGGTTGTAAAACTAGTATAACTCGCTAAACTGTAGTAATAGAAAGTAAAAATTGGAAAACGAATATGTACTACTTCAATTTTGGTGTAGGTAGTAGGTATATGTTCCCCCTACCTAATGTAATGGAAAGTAATACTCCATAATACTCCACAAATGGCATAAGAAAAACGTCTATAAATATCACAAGCAGTCATTTGCCTACCTGAGTTATTATCAAGTATAATGGAAGGTATGCTGAATGGAGGGGGCCTTTTTGCAATATGGCGAAAGGGGGAGACATTGTGAAAGCTCGGAGCTCCAGCAAAAGAGGGGAAGTGGAGGGGGTAATTTACTCCTTTGTTATGATAATAAGGATATTGAAATGTAGGAAGGAAATCTTGATTTCAGGATTTCACAATTGTTATTAATATCTACCTACCTAGCTTAACCCGTTTCAGGCTTTGGTTCCTCAATTGGGATAGACAATGCAAGCCTATATATATACAGGGTGGTTCGTGATTTGCGAACCACGCTTATATCTCAGAAACGGCTGGGAATTAAGGAATGAAATAAACGGCATTTACCTAGAGCTTAACCCGTTTCAGGCTTTGGTTCCTGAATTGGGATAGACAATGCAAGCCTATATAGTTAGCTTGTAGCTTGGTTGTGCGTCTACCTTGTAAGCGCTATACTGCCGTGCTAAGCGAAAACGCCGCATGTCAAAAAAATCGATTTTTGGTTTTTGGTGCCAAGAAGAATAATAGGAAGTAAAAAAAAAAAAAAGTCAACCTGAGTCTGCAAACCCGGATCTTTTAAATCTAATCTCTATCTATTTGCAACTGCTCCATTTTTACATCACCAGAAACGCTTTGGTGATCCTCGCTCTCGTCAATAGGTACTTGGATCACAAAATTTCTCTGGTCAAAGGAGAAAGTAATTGCAGTCGGTTCAAATTTCGGAAATCGGGAAATGGGTGGAATTATCTATTGCAACTCCTCCTTTAAAGAGAAGCAGAAAAGGCTTAATAGTTATCATCTTTCATTTTTTGTTTTAATTAATTAATTAATTATTTTACTTATCTAATATGTTAAGGACTCAAATTATATTCATAAAGTTCTTCGAGTACGTAATATATTGTACCTCGGTTCATATTCAAGCACCAAGTTGGCAAGTTTCAACTACGTTGTCTCTTGTAGAGTTGAACGACTCCAAGATGGAGATTCGAAGGTAAACCAGTGAGGCACTTAACAAAGAAAGTGCCATAAGTATCCTACTGGAAGCTGATACAAGTGGGTGGACAACTGGTCTGAGGGGTAGTATGCCATTTGATGTGGCTCAACTTGGCCTGCATTTTCTCTTTGGGGTTAATGAACCCTATGAATTAGTTTAGACTTTAGGTCAGCCATAGTCAACCCTCAATCTCTTTTTGTCACCGCACCGACCACATTTAAGTGTTCCACTTAAGGCGGCCCGCCTTACCTGCGGCCCGCAGTTCTTTCAGAAATATAAAACATCGGTAAAGCGTTAGGAACCGTCGAGTATAGTTTGTAAATGGACTGCTGCCGAGGTGAACATGGTTGATCATATTTTGTTGGCAGTGTCACTGCACCAATGTACGTATATTATGTAGGTATTTTCAATGGGTATCTGAAAGAGGACCTCTGAGTAAAATTGTGCGATTTTTTTAATGAAAAAATTCAAAAATCCAAGTCTGTCTCTGATGTTAAGGGAGAATAATAATGTTTTAATGCATCGGAGCATGGGTTTCTGTGTGTAAACACCATGGAATGTGCTTTGGCAGTCATGGTGTTGTAGTTGAAAATTCATATCTCCTTGGTGGAATAAACAAAAAGTGATAATAAAATACAGCTAAACACTATCGTTAAATAACGTAGAAAGCTTCTGACGGTTCTTAGTTTGCGGATGATATGTGATTAGGATTAGGATTAGGAGAGGGATAGGGGTGTCTTCCACATACACACAATTACACTCACATTCATACTTGCATCCCGTGTCCGCCCGCGCGCGAATGCCCCAACATCTGCCCCGAATGCCCCAAAAGTAGTGACTTCTTTGTTCTCATTACTATAACACACATGTGGCTCTTAATTAATAGGTATGCATTGAACTAAGAAACAGAAAACATTAATAACTAAAACCTTAATACCACAAAAAAGAAAGAGCAAGACATGTTGAGGAAAAGTGCTTATTATGTAATCTTATACCAAGTACATAGCTATTGTCAGTTTTCATTTAGACTGGTTACAAAAGAATTGGGCGGAAAATATTCAAATATGTACACACACAGCTTTATTGAAAAAATATACCTACATACTCGTGTACATTGCAGACTCAAAGTAAAAATTCTCTAAGTACCTTACTTACTTTGTAAAAAAAAGCGAAGTTTAATTATTATTAAAAGTAGAGTTTTCATTATGTCAACTTCTTGATTTTTTTTCGGTAAAGGAAAAAAAATTGTTCTCTATATTTTGGAGAAGAAAATATTGAAAAGGACTTCTGAGTGTCTATATTATTTTCTTCTTTTCTAGACGACGAACAATAGTAAGTAGTGGGACTAGACTGACTAGAGGGTTTTCGAGAGTGTGCAACAAAATAGACGAGATAGGGTAGGGAGGAAAATGGTCCGTTTGTATTATGCAGCTGAAAGCTTATGAAGTAATTTGCATTTCAGCTCTCCTGCGGACAATGAATGCCTGGAGAAGCATTGCCCTGGCTATTTCATAGAACAGGGGTTTCCAACTACTTCCATGTGTATGCGGGCCACATGCTACATTCGGAGTTACTTCTTTTTTTTTTTCAGCTTGTCTTGTCTGATGTCTATTTTGCGACAGGGAGGTACCTAACTATGTTCAATTTGAATAAAAATTTGACACACAACTTTCACGCTTACGAGAAAGGCCAATGAGGTGGACCTTTGAAAATTCAAACTATGTAAAGTTGTAAAGGCTCATGGCGGAACTTGAAATGTCCTGGATATATTATTATGTATGCATAGTTGTATATGTATTATGTACCTTCCAAACAATGGTACACAAAAAGCTCACTCTGAGCCTTAGGTGTAGGGACAAACAGCCCCAAAAGATGGGTTAAGCCTTTTGCCATTGTGTTGGGGGAATGCTTCGAGTGCTTTTAAACAATAAATAAATCTAGCTCTAACCAACTCCAAACATACTGAAACAACGGCAAAAGGCACATGCTAATTTCCTACACGTTAATCCATTAAGAAGAAACTTGGGAGAAAGAGGAGAAGGGCGAGGAGGAGAAAGAATAAGAAAGAGAAGGAGAAAGAAGAGAAAGAGAAGGAGAAAGAGGATGAGGAGGGACAAAGTCGGAAAGACAAATAATGTCATGTGATTTTCATTGCATGAGATAACCTCTTCGAACCCACAGAATGAAGTCATCACTCTCTCTCTCTCCCTCCCTTTCTCTCTCCATTCCTCTCTCTCTCTGTCCCTCCCTCCTTCCCCTCTGCCCCTCTCTCCCTCTCTCTATCTCTCCCCCTCCCTCCCTCTCTCTCTCTCTCTCTCTATTTGCCTATATTTATATTTCTATCTTCATTCTTGATCTATGTTTCTTTGTGTCGATCTTCATTTCCTCATAATGGTGTTCAGCATTATGTTCACAAGGTTTTTTGATTCTTTTCTATGTCCCTATTCATTATGATTAGGTTTATACGTCAGTTGTTTTTGGATATAACTTCCTTCCTTTAGTTTTTATGTATTTCTTAGTTTCTTGTAGCTTATGTGTGTTTATAGCCGGAAATTTGCCTACCTTTGGTTACCCTATTATTGTCTATGTCCTGATATTCGTCAAGCTATCTCTGCGTTAAGAATAAGTTGTTTCCCTAGTTCATTTATACACCTGATTCAATTTTATGTCTTGACTTGGACTCGAACCACTAACCTTCAGATCCCCACTGCCTCTATTTACCACGAGAGAACTGAAGACGTGAAGAGCCTCTGCAATACTAAACTGCCGCATCATCAACCCTTTGTCTAATTTTGTCCTTTTTCTAATTGCCTTTATGAATGGGGCTCGACATGTGGACTCGAACCACTAACCTTCAGATCCCCACTGCCTCTATTTACCACGAGAGAACTGAAGACGTGAAAAGCCTCTGCAATACTAAACTGCCGCATCATCAACCCTTTGTCTAATTTTGTCCTTTTTCTAATTGCCTTTATGAATGGGGCTCGACATATTCCTTTCTTAAAACTCTTTTTAAAACTTTGGTCTCTGTGGGTTAATTGAAGTTAAGGTTTGGTAATTTTTTCCCCAGTTCTGCTTTTTGCTTTTTCTTTCAGACTGTGGGAAGGTGTTCACAAGTTGATGTTACCTTTTATCTTGCGGCCATCCTCTGGAAAGATGGAAACAAAGTCCAAACAATCCATTCAAAATTCTGCCATTTCTTTGTGAAAAGAAGAACACAAATAGCTTTTACTCTTCACAGTTGAACTGTGAAGAGTAAAAGCTATTTGTGTTCACAGTAAAAGCTATTTGTGTTCACAGTTGAACTGTGAAGAGTAAAAGCTATTTGTGTTCTTCTTTTCAATGGTTTGGGTGCACTTGAACTTGAATCTAAAGCCTGATCCAAACTATATATAGTGTCGGGGCAAATACAGTCAACATATCTGCAGTATGTTCTCTCCTATCCAATCGCCTGTAAAATATTTGACCGTTTTTTCAACGTACTATGGCTGGATCTGATATTCTGAACGAATAAGTCTATGGCACGAAATTGTAATGCAATGTTGTCAATAATTAGAGGAGATTTAATACTAATTTACAATAAATATGATGAGAAGAAAACGAAATACCAAAAGATACAACGAAATACCTGAGACCTGAGAGAGAGAGAGAGAGAGAGAGAGAGAGAGAGAGAGAGAGAGAGAGAGAGAGAGAGAGAGAGAGAGAGAGAGAACCTTACAGAGCACCAAAAGAACGTAGAGATCAAACCAGGGCGAAGTTAGTGCCCGAGGCATTTTTTTTGCCTCTGACACTATGTAGGTATAGCATTTGAGTAAAATTGGAGGTTTTTAGGTTCAGGATTTTCTTGGAGGTTCAGGATTTTCCAAGAGATAGGTAGCTCTTTCTCAAGCAGATATAAATAAAAAATAGAAAGACAGACATTTCTTATTTTCTTTGAAAAAGTGTGAAAAGCACTGGCACCTAGTTACCTACTCGATTTGTTTTTCAAAGCGTTTCCAATGTTTCCATGAATGTAGAGCGAGGGCAAGTCGAAACAGTGTTTCCGAATTTCCGATACATGTGTCGCGCTTTGGAAATCCACTTCATACCGAACCCTCGAGCGGTCAAGGGTCAAGCGAAAACTAAACTAAACCCCTTCCTCCCTCTCCTCCTCTCACGCTTTGCTTTCTTCTCTTTCCAAGAATCAGTGAATTTCTTTTAACAACTTACGGTTTCCGTATAGCTGCGTTTACCACACTTCAAACCGATCCCGATGGATAATAATACCTGTGTAGGTACCTACCTACCTACCGAAATATTCAAAATATCTCCATTAGGTACTCAATAAAGTACATTTACACTTTTATTTTTTTCCCGTAGTTTTATAAAAGTTCCATGGTTCAAGTCAGTAATATCTTGGATAACGGCTTCATCTGATATCTACATACTTACCTATAAAAGCTATTCTACGTATTTTCCAGTCGATCTGAAAATAAAGTAAGTAGGTTCTCATCTCATATCCATACAACATGTGAGAGGCATTCCTCTGCTAAGCTCTGATCAGGCTTTTTACCTCACCATTTCGTTGGCAATTTCATCGAGCTCTTAAATTCGATTCAAGATGAATACACCCCGAAATGGACAGCACGTGTCTCTCAGAAGACCACCTGTCCAGATACCAACCAAGGGCACCGTTGCTTAACTTGGGCGATGGAGAACTGGAAGGAACATGAGACTATGGATGCTCCCATTTGAATAGTAGGTTATGTCATTGTGCTCCTATAGGTACTTGAGTATATTAGGAGAATTATTGCGTGTGGGAAGAAGAACAGAGAGTAGGAGAGAGAGAGAGAGAGAGTGTAGGAAGGGAGAGGGGTGGGGACCAAAATAATGAGAGAGAGAGAGAGAGAGGACAGGAACTTTTGTCCTATATTATCATTGTTCTATTTTCTATCTTTATCTATCTCCCCAGGCTTTTGTCTGTTGAAGCGATTGTGTAATCCAATACTTCCTTCATCTCTCTCTCTCTTTCTCTCTTCTTTCTCTCTCTCTCTCTTACTCCTATCCACACCCTTCATATTTTCTCTCTCTCTCATCACTTTCTCCTTCTTCTTTCTTTTCTTTGTCCTACTCTTCCTTTCAGGCTCTATCTCCTTCTTCTGCGTCTTCTTTTCTTCTTCTTCTCCTTCTTCTGCGTCTCTCCGTTCTCTTCATGTCCTCCCTTTTCAATTTATTTTCCTTTTTCTTCCTCTCTTTCCAATCTTCTTCCCTACTCTATCACCTTGTTTCGTCTTCTTCTCCTTCTCCTCCTTCTTCTTCTCCTTCTTCTTCTTGTTCTTCTCCTTCTTCTTCTTGTTCTTCTTCTTCTCCTCCTTCTTCTTCTTTCCTACTTCTCTTCCCTCTCTCATATCTTCATCAACGCCCGTGTCTTTCTCCTCTACTCTTACCTTTTCATCATCATCATTACTATTATTACATTTATTACCTACCTATCTCTTGTTTCCTGTTCCAATTAATTCTCAACATATTTTCACTTTGCTACCTACGTGTATTCGGTATACCACTTGAAGCATTTCATGCAAGAGGGGCTAAATTGGATCTTGAAAAAGTTCGTCCAGTTCAGACTTATGTGGCGTATGGTACAGGTGGGCCAATAAATGGTACGTTTTTTAGGTGGGCGAATAAATGGTACACTTACCCTACTTTCTTTTTTTCATTAAGGTAACTCCATAGGATTATACAATGGAAACCAGGGTCGTGTTTAGACGGGGGCCCAAGGGTCCCCTGCCCACTCTCGGGCTTCATTTTTCCCCCCATATACTGTAAGGGCCAGAATGGGAAAATTTGAAGCATCCACGCCCGATAAATCACTGTTTGGACTCTTACCCCCCTGGATAAAATCCTGGCTACGGCCCTGATTGAAACACTGGGAAGGTTTCTTTAGAAAACTTTCCTACATATATCTAGATACTTATAGGTAGGTACTACGTAAAGGTAGATATTCTGCCAGCGGCTTAAGACTGCGGTTTTAATTATTGGAAACATCGTTCTGAGATTCTCCGATTTTTTTCAGTCTTATAGCAACTTAGCAACCTTCTGAACAAAAGAAGTTACCTGTAATGTAATGTAATTTTCAAATCAAATCATGAATCTTTGTGGTAAAGTAGAGAGCTTTTTCACAACTTTGTGGGTATTACAGTTATCCAGGTTTCCCAGTTAAAAAGTGTCCCACTTAGAGAGGTTGCCATTTTCCTATTCACACTTGTAGAGGTAAATGTGAACACTGGTTTGGAGGAAGAGGAATATGCTATGCTTTCCTACAAATTCCCACTTACAGATCTAAGAAAATGGCAACCTTTCCCACTTTCCCACAGAGGCTCCGGACCGAGTATCTAGAAAAAGTCATTCCTACTTATATAGAGGCTCGATTTTCCCATTTAAACAGGATTTTTAGTAAAATAGAAAGTAAAAAAAGGAAGGGGCCACGATTTTTTCCCAGTTATCCAGGTTTCCCACTTAGACAGGTTCAACTGTACAATTTGTTGTATTTAATGTATGAAATAAATTAAGGGGATTTTGCCAGTAAAAATACACAACCTGCAGTTAAAAGGATAATATTGGTGTGGGTCTCTATTTAATATAATTACCTATGACAATAATAGACAATGTCAATATTAACTTGATCAGCGGTGTTAGTATGACACTGATCTGATGTTATTGGGCTTCTCTTCAAAACTCCACTTAGAGAGGTTGCCATTTTTCTATTCCCACTTGTAGAGGTAAATGTGAACACTGGTTTGGAGGAAGAGGAATATGCTATGCTTTCCTACAAATTCCCACTTACAGAGGTCCGCAGAAGGCTCCAGACCTAAGAAAATGGCAACCTTTCCCAATTTCCCCCAGAGGCTCCGGACCGAGTATCTAGAAAAAGTCATTCCCACTTATATAGAGGCTCGATTTTCCCATTTAAACAGGTTTTTTAGTTAAAAAAAAAAGGAAGGGGCCACGATTTTTTCCCAGTTATCCAGGTTTCCCACTTAGACAGGTTCGACTGTACAATTTGTTGTATTTAATGTTTGAAATAAATTAAGGGTATTTTGCCAGTAAAAATACACAACCTGCAGTTAAAAGGATAATAATTGGTGTGGGTCTCTATTTATAATTATGACAATAATAGACAATGTCAATATTAACTTGATCAGCGGTGTTAGTATGACACTGATCTGATGTTATTGGGCTTCTCTTCAAAACAACGAAAGATTGAGAAAGAGAGGGAAAGAGACGGACAAAATATAGAAGGAAATAGAGAGAAAGAGAGTAGATATATATGGGAGAACGAAACTGTGAGAAAGAGAATGAGAGAGAGAGAGGCAGACAAAACAAAGCAGAAAATAGAGAGAGAGAAAGAGAGAGCAATAGAGTAAAAGAAGAGAGAGAGAGAGATGTACTCGTAGGTTGAGGGAGAGTAAAAGAGTGAGAAGAGGAGAGTTAAACCAAGAATAGGGAGAGAGAGAGAGACCACTTAGACGAGTCCCTCTTAGACAGGTTCTACTGTACAATTTGTTGTATTTAATGTTTGAAATAAATGAAGGGTATTTTGCCAGTAAAAATACACAACCTGCAGTTAAAAGGATAATTGGTGTGGGTCTCTATTTAATATAATTACCTATGACAATAATAGACAATGTCAATATTAACTTCATCAGCGGTGTTAGTATGACACTGATCTGATGTTATTGGGCTTCTCTTCAAAACAACACTTGTTGTGCTAGGTATACCTATAGATACATAGGTATATAGGGGAAAAACTTTAGGAGTGCTGTATAGTGTGGAACATCTCAGCATTAATTTCTTGAATGTAGTTATGGGTTTCACTACTCGTATAAAACTCGATACGCTTGCTATGAAAAAAAAAAAAAAAAAAAAAAAAAAAAAAAAAAAAAACAAACGAGTTGTAATACCGCTTCTTCACCCAACATTTTCTCATCAAATTTAAGTTTAAGACACTGGGAATGAAGAGGAATGATTCTTATCGGTGCTGGGATGTGAAGCTAGCAACTGTTCAGTTGCACCGGTAGCACCGGTAACTTTGGTACGCTTCACTTTTTACCTTCACTTTTCAGTCCTCTATTGATTTGCCTCCTTGGAGCGTTTGATCGATGCAATCGATATAAGTAATCGATATCTCTTCTTCCGATTTTCGATTAATCGTTTAAAATTTACCTTCTTTATCCAAGGATATCTTTACAATCCTTCGTCCTTGACTTACGATCGCAGCTTGTACCTCCCAACCACCATCTGTTTGGCGTATTTTAGCACAAGTTTGATTATTATCGAACCAAAAAACACTGTTTTTTCGAAAAAATAATTTTCACAATTTCGAATGTTGACCACTCTTTACAATGTAAACAAACCACATGCAGAAGAGATGAAGGCAGAAGAGAGGTTAGGACAAATACGACACGTAGGTCCACTGTTACAGAATCTGAAAGAAAAACCAGATTAAGGAGCGCGGTAGCGCTCCGCCCCGCCAAGTCAAAAAAGTTTGACCGCTTACCAAATACCAGATGAAGAAGAAACAGTAAAAGAAATGTCTCCTTCAGAAGAACCTTGCCAAAAGAAATCCAGTGGGGAAAGAAATCCCCTGCAAATATGGAAGAGAATAGCTAGGTATCTAATAAACTAACTGAATTAATCTATTTAAATTTTCGACCATTGTGAGTTCTTTTAAACTCTCTGTGAAGGTCAGGGTCTCTTCATCAGTTTACAGCACCGCTTAGCCAAGAGAACAACGGAGGAAGAAGAAGAAGTAAAGAAGACTAAAAAGCTAAAAACCGTAAAAAAAGACTGTAAAGAAAAGGAAGAGATTAAAAAGAAGAGGAGACAGGAACCTCAAAGCGATGGCGGTATTGGAGAGATTGACAAAACATGGGAAACACGTCACATCCACTAGGGGAGATGGTAAAACGAGCGTGGGAATACCGGAAGGATGTGATGCATGGACATGGAGATGAATATTGTGCATTCAATATTAATGTGGAGGAGATAGGAGGAGGTGGAGAAGGAACAAATGAAGAGAAGGGGAGGAATGAGGATAGAAGTGGAAAAAAATGTTGATAAAGCGAAGAGAGAAGATGTGATGTGAAAATACATCATAATAGGGGGTGGGGAGAGAGAGAGAGAGAGAGAGACAGAGAGAGGAAGAGGATGTAGGAGAAAAGGGAGAGGATGAAGATGAAAGAAGAGAACTTTAGATAGAAAAGAGATTTATAAACTGAGGTGAAAAAGGACTTACTGAATGAGAGGGAGATAAGGAGGGAGAGAATATGGTCGAAAGTGAAGATGTTAGAAGAAAGAGAACGTAAAGATAAATGAAGGAGAGAAAGAGAGAGAGAGAGAGATAGAGAGAGAGTTAAGGGATATTGTCGAGGAAGAGAGCAATGAGAGTTATTGTAAAGTTTGTTGGACAGTATTAAAGGACAAGACATCAGAATTAAAGGGAAGAAGGATTAGAAGAAGAAGAAGCAGACAACTCAAGATGGAGAGTTTAGAGGTGGAGGGAACATGGTGACTGATAACGTTCCCAAGAAGAATGGAGGTTGAAAAGGAATAGGTGGGATGAAAGAAAGGACAAAAGAAAAGGAAGAGATTAAAGAAATATGTTGGACAAAAGAGAAGGACAAATAGGGGGATTGAAAGATAAGGAGAAATAAAGAGATGGAAGAAAGAAGAGAAGGAGCAGGAAACAGGAAGTGATCAGCTGACAATAATCCCTGAGATTATACACTTCGTAACATACTGTGAGACAAGTTGATTGTTGTATGAGGATTGAGGATACAGGATGATAAATGCATCCATTACTATAATAGGATAGTAATCCTACCTAGGACCTACCAAATGATAGTAACCACATCGAGTTCACCATCGTCCATAGATAAATATGTCCAAATGTCCATACTAGGCTCGCGTTCCATAAAAAAAAAGTTCGCACTTCGTAAAATTACTGAAGAAATAAGCACCTAAGTATCTCCTCTGACTTGGAAATAGTGCTGTAAAGTTACGTTCAAGAAAACAGCAGTTTTGGTCCTCTGAATTTATATCTCTCTTAGGGAGGAAGACACAAAGAGCCCACTCTGCCGAGGAATAGGTGCAGGGGCAAACACTCAGGCAAACAGACCACAAGTCGGATTAAAGATTTACGAATTGTAGGGGGAAGTTGGAAAAGAGGATCTCTCCATTTTCTCTTCACAATAAGAAAACATAGAGAGGTCCACATTTGTTTTAGATTTTAGAAAACATCACAAGAACATATTAGGATACCATCAGGTAAGGATGAGAAAGACTTGAGAGAGAAGGGATGGAGAAGGGAGGAGGCGTTGGATAGGAGGGTATGGGAGAATAGGATAAAGGGGGGTAACACCCACCCCAAATAAAATCGGAGAAAGGTGCGGTAAAAGGAGAGAATAATAAGAGGGAGGAGGAGAAGAAAAAGAAGAAGGAGGAGGAGGAGGAGGGGGAGGAGGAAGTATATAAGAAAGGATCACTCCATCTTCACGCACCAAGCACTTGTTTTCTTCATACATCTTCATTATTTTCGTACAAGAGAGAGGAGGGGAGAGAGAGAGATGAGGGGACAGAGGGGAGGGAGAGAGAAAATACAACTTTGATTAAGTTTCAAGAGCAGCCATCAACTTTCTAACTTCTCCTTCTCCTCCTCTTCCTTCTGCTTCTTTTTCCTTGTCTTCTTATTCTTCTTCTCCTCCTCCTCCTCTTCCTTCTCCCTCTCTTCTTTTTCCTTGTCTTCTTCTTCTTCTCTTCCTTCTACTTCTTTTTCCTTGTCTTCTTCTCCTCCCCCTCTTCCTTCTGCTTCTTTTTCCTTGTCTTCTTCTTCTCCTTCTTCTTCTCCTCCTCCTTCTCCCTCTCTTTTTTTTCTCCTCCACCTAGCGTCCTTTATTTCTTTTGTTGTTGTTTAATACAGCTCTTGTTTTGCTTTTGTTCCCCTCTCTGCTCCCTTTCCTCTCTCCTTTAGTTCTATAAAAGTTCCATGGTTCAAGTCCGTAATATGTTGGATAACGGCTTCATCTGATACTTACGAGTACTTACCTATAAAAGCTATTCTACCTATTTTCCAGTCGATCTGAAAATAAGGTAAGTAGGTTCTCATCTCATAATTATCCATACAACATGTGAGAGGCATTCCTCTGCTAAGGTCTGATCAGGCTTTTTACCTCACCATTTCGTTGGCAATTTCATCGAGCCCTACACTACAGTTAGATTCAGGATGAACACTCCCTGAAATAGACAGCACGTGTCTCTCAGAAGACCACCTGTCCAGATACCAACCAAGGGCACCGTTGCTTAACTTGGGCGATGGAGAACTGGAAGGAACATGAGACTATGGATGCTCCCATTTGAATAGGTAGTAATGTCATTGTGCTCCTATAGGTACTTGAGTATATTAGGAGAATTA
Source organism: Diaphorina citri (assembly GCF_000475195.1). Taxonomy (NCBI): domain Eukaryota; kingdom Metazoa; phylum Arthropoda; class Insecta; order Hemiptera; family Psyllidae; genus Diaphorina; species Diaphorina citri. The sequence goes on from NW_007378682.1 coordinate 58,192, forward strand.
TTGCGTGTGGGAAGAACAACAGAGAGTAGGAGAGAGAGAGAGGGAGAGAGAAAGAGAGAGAGAGGAACGAGAAAGAGAGTAGGAAGGGAGAGGGGTGGGGACAAAATAATGAGAGAGAGAGAGAGATAGAGAGAGGACAGGAACTTTTGTCCTGTATTATCATTGTTCTATTTTCTATCTTTATCTATCGCCCCAGGGTTTTGTCTGTTGAAGCGATTGTGTAATCCAATACTTCCTTCATCTCTCTCGCTCTCTCTCTCTCTTTTCTTTCTCTCTCTCTCTCTCTTACTCCTATCCACACCTCCCTTCATATTTTCTGTCTCTCTCTCTCTCATCACTTTCTCCTTCTTCTTTTTTTTCTTTGTCCTACTCTTCCTTTCAGGCTCTATCTCTTCCTTTTCTTCTTCTCCTTCTTCTGCGTCTCTCCGTTCTCTTCATGTCCTCCTTTTTCAATTTATTTTCCTTTTTCTTCCTCTCTTTCCAATCTTCTTCCCTACTCTATCACCTTGTTTCTTCTTCTTCTTCTTCTTCTTCTTCTTCTTCTTCTTCTTCTTCTTCTTCTTCTTCTTCTTCTTCTGTTACTTCTCTTCCCTCTCTCATATCTTCATCAACGCCCGTATCTTTCTCCTCTACTCTCACCTTTTCATCATCATCATTATTATTATTACATTTATTACCTACCTATCTCTTGTTTCCTGTTCCAATTAATTCTCAACGTATTTTCACTTTGCTACCTACGTGTCTTCGGTATACCACTTGAAGCATTTCATGCAAGAGGGGCCTAACCTCTGATTGAGTTAATTTTTCCCTCCTCAGTTATGTGATTTAACCAGGCCCTTATCCTGGATTTCAAAGAGTGGCTTATACGGGGGTATGCTTAGGGTGACCATAATTTTTTTGGCCCAAAGCGGGACGCAGTCCTTTTTGGACGCCGAAAGCGGGACGTATGGTCAGCCTAGGTATGCTCCAATCTAGGACAATAAATCTAGGTGCACGGCAGTGCGCCAGGCCAAGTTCCGGCCTGAGCACGCCAGTTTTAGTTTAATACTACTTTTGGAATTGAAAAATTGTCCAATGCAATAAGAGGTGCCCCTAGCTTTAACACTTTATTTTTGAGGTACAGATACATATTAAATATCACTTACACATCACAACTAAATAATACCTTATACGTGGAGGAAAGAAATATCACTTACACATCACAACTAAATAATATACCGTATACGTGAAGGAAAGAAATATCACTTACACATCACAACTAAATAATACCTTATACGTGAAGGAAAGAAATATCACTTACACATCACAACTAAATAATATACCGTATACGTGAAGGAAAGAAAGAAGAGGAAAAAATTGAATTAATAATTATGAGAATTATCATTATTTTAAATTTTCCTCAGATAATAAAGTTGAAAGGATGTGCCAAAAGAACTTTTTTTATGCAAGGGGGGAAAATGACACAATTTGTGAATTTGTTTTCAAGATGAGAGTTGAATTTAGATTCCAGACTTCCAAATAAAAAATAAATAGAAAACACGATCCCTAATAACATCGGATAGTCGGATAAAGGTATAGAAACACACTACTACCACGTCACGTGAGCTCATGGGGAGTTAGAAAGATGTGAGACGTGACAGTAGTGGGTTTCTACCTTAATTGTTGGTCTTATGATATAAGATAAGACATAAGGTACAGAAAACACGATCCCTACAACATCGATGGTTGGTTAAGGTAAATCGTAAGGCCAATAATTACCCAATCATCGATATTGCTAGGGATGTAGGTATCCATTTGGTCTTTGCTCATGTGTAATCTCCACTTTATGGAATATATGGACCCGAATCTCATCTAGGTTTGTGAACTAATCTAACTGTTGTGACGGTCTCCTCGATAGTCGCAATAAACTCTCAAGAATACTTGTAATAATTGATGGGGTACCACTATGAATAATGAACACCTCTGTATTCCCCATTGTATATCATCAACACGTCACTAGTGTCTCCTAATGAATAGAAAACAATGAATATGGGACCAATAATTGGATTAAGGGACGGCAAAGAAGAGATAGGGAAGATGGAAACGAACCTTTATCCGAAGAGGTCTGCTACAAGTGGAGCATTTTCAAATTGCATAAACTTTTCATAAAACACGGAGCAGACCATGTTGAAATCTCTCATACACCATACACCATCACCCATCCTCTCACACCCCTCACACTCACAATCTTATTATGAGAGTTCAGGACAATGTTCTCTCGTTCATTGTGGCTGTGGTCAGCGTTGCTTAACCTAAGTGACAAGGGGATCCGAGAACTTTCACCTAAAGATAATTACATGGACTGGCTTGTAATTTACAATTGTTTTCCAAACCGGTTTAGTTTGGTACATCGAAATCCCCTTGCCGGATATAGGTGTTTGCCTCCCTCTATTTTCATCCAAGGGAAATGATCTCACCCAGCATTAACACAACATTAGCATGTCTCTAAATGTGACAATAGAAATACATGTTTTATAACGTCATGAAAATATACTGGGGGGGACACAAAAATCTGACTTGTAAAATCAGTAAAAGAAAAACATCCCCATTATAGAGTAATGTTATAAATGACAGTGACATCTGAATTAAAATGAGAAATAGTGGATGTGCCAAATGAACCTTGATTTGAAGTTAAAAAAAAAAAAAAAAAAAAAAAAAAACGGGGGGAAAAAAAAATATAATTAAGCTTTCAGTACACTGCAGATGAGTAAGAAATTGAGGATACCTAGGTACAAAAAGTGTTTTTGTGCATATTTCTATGGATTATGAACCATAAACATTACGTATTTGCTGAATGGACACTTGAGACGAAGAAAAAGCAATCTGGAGTTTTTAGAATATTTTAAAAAGTCTACACTATACAACAGTAGAAATATTAGAATCTAAAAGTTCATAGGTTTATGTAGTCTAATTTTACGTCACTTTCAAATGAGATGTAAGATTGGGAATCGCTATATCCTAAACCTATCGAGATATTTGCAAAGTACAACTAACTACGTATGTATTTTATCTATTCTAAACACTAGAACACTAGACCATACATATACTCTTGTACAACTTCTTCAAACATATTGTGACGTCGATATACTGTCGGGTTTCAAAACACTTTAACAGCTTTAGGCATCACATCGAATAGGAGCTTCCGATTGAATGCATTATTCAAATTCCTTCAACTTTAGAGTGAGAAGAGGCTTATGTTGCTATTGTTAAAAGGTGCTGTTGAAGACATCTTGAAGATGTTCCTAGGTGCTTGGGTAATGAAATCCTCAAGCTCTGATAACTCTTGTAATGGAGCTCTCACATTCTGCTCAAGGAGGTAGCGCTCCGCCCCGGCAAAGTCAAAACTTGAGAGAAATAGTAGTTAGGGTAGGGACTTCAAGTTCATGTTGAAATGAGTATGCTCCTCAATAGTCTACGAGCATACTTTGTTTGACTCCATACACAAAAAGCCCACTCTGAGGCTTGGGTGTAGCGGCAAACAGCCCCAAAAGTTGGGTTGACCTTGTACAAATCTTCTCTAAGGTTATGTTCCAATGATTGCAGTTCTTTCTTAAGTTGTTACATTGTAAAAGTATCGAAATGTCCACACAAAATACAACGATCTCATACATCAAGACTGTAAAAGCTGTTAAGCTTTTACAGTCTTTCAATTTTAAGGTCTGTCTTTCAATGAAATCAACTCGACCCAAAACCGTTCATTTGGAGTCACCAGTACCAGTGCCCTCAGTCCAAGACTCAGATTCTTCTTCTCCTCCTCCTCTTCCTTCTCCCTCTCTTCTTTTTCCTTGTCTTCTTCTTCTTCTCTTCCTTCTACTTCTTTTTCCTTGTCTTCTTCTTTAGGTTGTTCGAATGCTATACATATTTTAGTGCCGAGCTTCCCGATATGGACTTCAATAACTTCAATTATTAGATCCTCGATCTCGTAATGTTCCTTGAATCCGAGGTAGGAACATTTTTTTTCCTTTACCTGGACAAAAACTGTAGGTGTTGTTGAGAAAATAAATCTACCTATAAGTATTTATTGTCATCATCATTATTATCACAGAACTATCTCAACGGTGAGACAATCCTCCTAATGAGGAGATAGCAGCAATTGGAGAGTGTCCAAACGGGATACGAATACCTTTAGATTTTAGATAAAGCTAATGACTGCTAATAAGTACCTATAATAGGGTCAAGTTCATTCATACTCCTCCCTATTTTAATAAATAGGGTTGATCAATTGAGTGCAGTGGTCTTCTTCTTCTTCTGGGTGAATGGGCTTTGTAATGACTTTGTACCATTACAAGGACTGTACCAATAAGGCTTTGTAATGACTTTGATTCAACGAACAAAAAATCGGGATGGTAGATATAAAAAAAAACATTAATTTTTCGTTCAAGACAGGACGACCTTTTTAAATAGTAAAATACAGTGGACACATGGGTATAATACAAGATTTGAGAAGAGGAAACATTGAAACTACAAGCTACGAGTATCTCAGCTGTTCTTTTTAAAGCACAAGAGACAATACAGTGTTTTCAATCGGAGTCTGAGAATGCCCAATCTAGTGGAAAGAGACAGTAAAGCACTGAAATGCATTGAAAAACAAATGGCCTATACCTAATGAGTGCAATAACAATCCAAAGCTCCTTCCTCCCCCTCCGCCAAAATTGAAAATTGGTGACCAAAGATTTACGAGTTAAAAAAATACACTCTGAAAAAACATTGCTGTAGTGAAAAATATTTGGCAGTAAGCCAAGTATGCGAACTGTTCACGAAAAGGAAGAAAAATGCTGCAGCAGGTTTCTTTGCAGAGATTTTTTCTCGTTTTTTCCCATTTGAGAGACATGGAATTTATCCCTGACACGACGTTGGTATTGATGACGTATGTGGACATTGCAGCCTGGAGCAGGATGTCAAGGAGAAGAATCTATTGGAACTTACGGATTAGAATTAGTGGACAATTATTTGTAAGAACTAGTGCGTGTAAACGATGCCGCTACAGTGTGACAAATCAAGGCTCCAACAATACAGCATCTCATCTAAAAACCGTAAAAAAAGACTGTAAAGAAAAGGAAGCGATTAAAAAGAAGAGGAGACAGGAACCTCAAAGCGATGGCGGTATTGGAGAGATTGACAAAACATGGGAAACACGTCACATCCACTAGGGGAGATGGTAAAACGAGCGTGGGAATACCGGAAGGATGTGATGCATGGACATGGAGATGAATATTGTGCATTCAATATTAATGTGGAGGAGATAGGAGGAGGTGGAGAAGGAACAAATGAAGAGAAGGGGAGGAATGAGGATAGAAGTGGAAAAAAATGTTGATAAAGCGAAGAGAGAAGATGTGATGTGAAAATACATCATAAAAATGAAGGGTAGGGGAGGAATGAGGATGGAAGTGGAAAAAAATGTTGATAAAGCGAAGAGAGAAGATGTGATGTGAAAATACATCATAATAGGGGGTGGGGAGAGAAGACAGAGAGAGAGAGGAAGAGGATGTAGGAGAAAAGGGAGAGGATGAAGATGAAAGAAGAGAACTTTAGATAGAAAAGAGATTTATAAACTGAGGTGAAAAAGGACTTACTGAATGAGAGGGAGATAAGGAGGGAGAGAATATGGTAGAAAGTGAAGATGTTAGAAGAAAGAGAACGTAAAGATACCTAAATGAAGGAGAGAAAAGAGAGAGAGAGAGGGACTTTGCCGTTTGCTGTAATGTATTACAAACGAATAATGGGCAAAGGAATTTGCTGAGGAAATTTTATTTTAAAAGGGGCACGACTTCGAATGTCATTAGCCCCTTTCAAAAGTTGTTTCTTCACCTCAGCCACCCATGCTTAAAGTTTTTAGTGGCGCTTAACAGGCGCCTAAGTCAGCTTAAATAAAACTTTTATACCATCATATTATATGCTATGGCATGTTTGTAGAGTAGATGTGTATACCTACCTGGTAATATGTACTAATGTAAGAGAGGTTTATGTTTACAATGAGCGAGCAGTTTACAATGGGTTTTTGGTCAGAGTGAAATTGTGTTCTTTTGGTCAGTGTTCCAGTGCATTAAAATATTTTGGGGATCCCGGGTCACCTTGTCGAACTCCTCTCCGCACACTGATCTGCACATTGTCCTGAACCTCCATCTTGTTATCTTGAGACAGTATCTGGAGCATCTCTATGTATTCCACCCCTATCCCCTGTTCCTTCAATGCCTCAAAAACTGCTCCCACCTTCACAGAATCAAATGCTTTAAGGTAGTCTACAAATAACATACACAATGGGGAGCCAAACTCTTCCGCTTTCCTTATAACTTCTCGTACAACAAAGATGTGATCTGTCGTAGCAAAGCCACTCCTAAATCCAGCTTGCTCTGGGGGCTGATTTCTATCTAATTCATTTGAGAGTCTGCTAACTAGGATCTTAGAAAATAATTTGTAGGCTACATTTAACAAACTTATGGGTCTGTAACAGTTTAGATCTCTTTTGTCACCTTTTTTGAAAAGAAGACAAACCTTAGATATACTCCAATCCATTGGTACTATTTTTTCTTCTAGACAGTAGTTAAAAAGGTTAGTTAAAATATTTATTACCTGATTACCACCATACTTAAGCATTTCCACTATAATATTGTCATTTCCACTTGATTTACCATTTTTCATATCCAAAAGTATTTTTTTAACTTCTGCTTCTTTGACTTTGTCAATTTTTCCAACACATCTATCTATGATTACTTGTTCGTTGCTACTGTAAAGTTCTTGATAAAATTCAGAAATCCTTTGTAATATTTCATCTCTGTTTGTTATTACCTCACCATTGCCTCCCTTCAAGCTAGTGATTTCTGCTCTCCCTATGGCTATCTCCCCTTTTGCTTTTCTCAGGCTTGCATTTTTCTCTACTACTTTTTGTAAGAAATTGTTATTGTATAACTCAATATCTTGTTCAGCTAACTTCCTAATCAATTTAGAGATTTCAGTATACTCGATTCTTCCCCTCATACCTCTTCTTTTTAACCGCCTTCTTTTGGCAAGTAGGCATAATGTTTTAATTGACAGTTTTCTATACCATGATTTCTTTGGAGATCTAAATTTTTCACTAGTGGTGATTATTATTCTATTCATTTCTCTATAATCCAACTCTAGTCCCTGTCCCACTGCTCTACAGTGTAACAAGTTATCCTCCAGTTCCTTGCTATACCTTTCCCTGTTCATTCTTAGTGTTTCCCCTTCAACTTTTCTCCCCCTTTTTTGAAATTTTTGTTTTCTCAATTCTCTCCTTTTCAATGCTATTCTCATTTTTATGGCTCTGTGGTCACTTCCAATCATAGGTTTATTGAGTATTTCAAAGTTTAAAACTGAATTCATGTTTGAGCTCAATGCAAAATCAATTTCATTATGCACAAGACCATTGGGATGCGACCATGTCCATTTCTCGTCGTTCGGGAAAAAACTGTTGACAACAAACATTTGGTTTTCAGATACAAATTCAAGAAACCTTTCCCCTCTCACATTCCTCCTACCATATCCAAAATTTCCCATCTCCCTTTCACCAGATCTCTTACTTCCTACTTTACAATTCCAGTCTCCTACAATGTATGTTTTTGTGTTTTCAAGTTTTTCATTAATTGTTTCTTGCAGTTTATTATAAAAAGATTCAAGCTCTTCGTTTGAGCTGTCCTGAGTTGGTGCGTATGCCTCGATCACTCTTATGTTGTAACTTCCTACTTTTATTAAGACTTGTGCTATTCTGTCTGTGTTGGATTTTAACATCTTCACATCTTTACTCCACTTCTTATTTATGAGAAAACCAACACCTCTCAGACCTTCTTGTTTTCCTACATAGTAGAAAATATTTCCACTCTTTAGTTGAATACATTCCTCACCTTGTCTTCTCACCTCAGCAAGTCCCAAAACATCCCAATCAACACCAATTAGCTCTTCTTCTAAAATTTGGAGTCTTGCTTCGGATTTCAAGGTTTGTGTATTATAAAAAAGAATGGAAAAGCCATCTTTTAGTCCCTTATCACTTTTATTGTTATCATTAATTTTATTTTTCCCATAATTAATTTCAAAATTTTTAAATTTATCCTCCTCAGTTTTGTTTACATTTTGTATCGAGATCGAGAAGTTGGTTCTATTTTGATTTCTCCTCGATTGGCTCGGATCTCCAACATGACCATTCTGTGATTGCTATGCCTCTTCAGTGCCCGATGGTTCATTCCTCTGTTCACCACTTCCATTCTCTGTTCCACTTTGAATTTCTTCTTTCTTCCCCTTGTCTTCGCCAATTGATGCGGATGGTTGTTTCTCTTTGGCTGTGAGTTTATCCACGATTTTTGCTATTTCTGGTCCTAGACTTGCTCCTGCTGAACTTGAACGGGGTCTCGGCTCCAGGCTTCGGTTGAAGAATTTGTTGAGTTTTTGCTGTTTCTGTAGGGATTGCTGTTTCTTCGGTTTCCTTCCTTGATTACCACTCACATCTGCTGATCCTGGGGATCTACCTCTTTTCTTGTTGGCTGAGTCTTTCTTTCCTTGCTCCTGTGAGTCATTGGCCATTTCCACATCCATATCTCCCTCTTTTACTAGCGCTCCTGTCTCATGTTCTTCCTTTGACCATAGAATCCCGTCAACAAACAGTTTGTCTTGTTTGAGATATACCTTTTCCTTCCCATCGTTTTTCAGCTGTTTCATTATCTTTTTCAGCTCCTTACGTTTTTCAACAATTTCTTTGCTGTAATCTTCATCGATAAATATGCTTGTGTCCTTGAGAAGCTTCCTATTGAACAATACATCTAACTTCTTCCGATTTGTTGTGAACTTCACCAAAATGGGTCCATCATCACGTCTTTTATCCAGCGTTTTTCAACAATTTCTTTGCTGTAATCTTCATCGATAAATATGCTTGTGTCCTTAAGAAGCTTCCTATTGAACAATACATCTAACTTCTTCCGATTTGTTGTGAACTTCACCAAAATGGGTCCATCATCACGTCTTTTATCCAGCTTGATTATCGCATCAATATCTTCATTGTTGCAAATGATTCCCATTTTTTCTCTGATCATTTGGAAGACTGCATTTTCTCTCTCTTTCCAGTTTTGAAAGGTGCCGAGTCCGTGTATGATGAGGTTCTTTCTTTTCTTTTCTTCCAACAATTGTTTCTCACATTTTTTAATTTTTTCTTCAAGATCTGTGTCATTTTTTTTCAATTGTACCAAATTTTTGTTTATCTCTTGGGTAGCCTCATTGACTTTTTCCTGTACTTTTGAATCAAGGGAATGTACTATTTCAGTTTTTAATTGGCCAAATGCTTCATTTAGTTTTGTCATTTCCGACCCAACTGAATCTCTAATTTCTTCTCGTAAAATCCCCTTGAGTTGTAATACCGCTTCTTCACCCAACATTTTCTCATCAAATTTAAGTTTAAGACACTGGGAATGAAGAGGAATGATTCTTATCGGTGCTGGGATGTGAAGCTAGCAACTGTTCAGTTGCACCGGTAGCACCGGTAACTTTGGTACGCTTCACTTTTTACCTTCACTTTTCAGTCCTCTATTGATTTGCCTCCTTGGAGCGTTTGATCGATGCAATCGATATAAGTAATCGATATCTCTTCTTCCGATTTTCGATTAATCGTTTAAAATTTACCTTCTTTATCCAAGGATATCTTTACAATCCTTCGTCCTTGACTTACGATCGCAGCTTGTACCTCCCAACCACCATCTGTTTGGCGTATTTTAGCACAAGTTTGATTATTATCGAACCAAAAAACACTGTTTTTTCGAAAAAATAATTTTCACAATTTCGAATGTTGACCACTCTTTACAAGTCCCAATTACGGAAAGGATGCCTGTAACTTTGTAAAAGTCGCCATATTGACATATAAATTGAAAAATAACTTTCACAACTTCACACAATTGAAAAATAACGTTTTCGCACTTTGAATAACTTTTTTACCTAGAACTTCACACTCTGAAGTTGTAAAAGTTATTTTTCAATTTATATGCGAACTTTCGTTATTTCTTTTATCAGTGCTGAGGAAATGAAGGCAGAAGAGAGGTTAGGACAAATACGACACGTAGGTCCACTGTTACAGAATCTGAAAGAAAAACCAGATTAAGGAGCGCGGTAGCGCTCCGCCCCGCCAAGTCAAAAAAGTTTGACCGCTTACCAAATACCAGATGAAGAAGAAACAGTAAAAGAAATGTCTCCTTCAGGAGAACCTTGCCAAAAGAAATCCAGTGGGGAAAGAAATCCACTGCAAATATGGAAGAGAATAGCTAGGTATCTAATAAACTAACTGAATTAATCTATTTAAATTTTCGACCATTGTGAGTTCTTTTAAACTCTCTGTGAAGGTCAGGGTCTCTTCATCAGTTTACAGCACCGCTTAGCCAAGAGAACAACGGAGGAAGAAGAAGAAGAAGAAGAAGTAAAGAAGACTAAAAGCTAAAAACCGTAAAAAAAGACTGTAAAGAAAAGGAAGAGATTAAAAAGAAGAGGAGACAGGAACCTCAAAGCGATGGCGGTATTGGAGAGATTGACAAAACATGGGAAACACGTCACATCCACTAGGTCACTTGAAACAAGTTTTCTTCCTATGTCATAAAAAAAAGTTCAATATTTATTAAAATGCTGCCTCAGATAAATATACAGGGTCCAGCAGAAAGAACGGACGGTTTTCAAAATCATGCTACGGAGTCAATTTTTAAGCTAAAGTAGTGATTTTTCTTTTAAAATGTACAAAACATTATTACTTTTCAGAATACCCAAAGGTATTCCTAAAAAACTGATTACACAAAATTCAACTGATTGGCCATAAGGAGTGCGAAAATTAGCTGATTGACCATAAGGCAATAGGCAAAACAGCGGTTTACATTGTTTGGCAAAAGAAAATTTCAGAAAAGTTGTACCATTTTCCAGTAGTACAGGGAAAACCACTTTTGGGATCATAAAACTCAACTGCTTGGCAATAAGGAGTACAAAAATTAGCTGACTGACCTCTAGGCAATATGCAAAATGTTGGTTTCTTTTGCCAAACAATGGAAACCGCTGGTTTACATCGTTTGGCAAAAGAAAATTTCGGAAAAGTCGTACCATTTCCAGTAGTACCTACAGGGAAAACCACTTTTGGGATCATAAAACTCAACTGATTGGCAATAAGGAGTACAAAAATTAGCTGACTGACCTAGGCAATATGCTAAATGGCAGTTTCTTTTGCCAAACGATGGAAACCGCCATTTTGCACATGAGGACCAACGGAATTTTTCTTTTTTTCTATGACTTCTAGAAACTGAGATAAATCGATCTAAAAAATACCGGTAAATCGTGAAGTTTGACGTCTCAGCATACGCTCCCGTAAGCAATGATGTCATAATTCATGACTCCCACTTTGTTTGTTTGTGCGTAAGCGTTTCTGTGCATTTTGACATGAAATCTGACGTCACAACTCTTTGAACTTTTTCATTAGAACAGCAATTAAAAATTGAATTTTTATAATAATAATAATAATAATAGACTCTTGAGTGGAAGGCAACCACTAGGCGAGGTTAACGCCTTAGGCGTTCTCTACCACCTAACCCTTAGAGCTCCATTATTATGTGGTCAAATTGTTGTATGAGGATACAGGATGATAAATGCAACCATTACTATAATAGGGTAGTAATCCTACCTAATAGGACCTACCAAACGATAGTAACCACATCGAGTTCACCATCGTCTATAGATAAATATGTCCAAATGTCCAGTACAACCAATAATAAACTATTAAATCCAAGAAAATCAAAACCATGTTTCACTGAAATATCTATTGTCTCTGACAATAGAACTAACTCAGTTTATATTAACAAAAAACTGATTAGCAACAGCAAATTGAATCCAAATGCTAAAACATTTTATCCAAGAAATAAACTAATAACTATTCAGTTTATATTAACAAAAAACTGATTAGCAACAGCAAATTGAATCCAAATGCTAATACATTTTATCCAAGAAATAAACTAATAAGTAATGTTAAAAATAACTTCTTAAACAATCACATTAGTTTTTATGATTTGTTGGACGATGATGATAAAAGTAGCTCAGATAAAACTTATCTAATAACTAATGTTAAAAATAACTTCTTAAACAATCACATTAGTTTTTATGATTTGTTGGACGATGATGATAAAAGTAGCTCAGATAAAACTTATCCTTCTTCTTTCGTTCGCCGCTATATTTTGACTTGATTGCGCTTGCAAAGTTTGTCTTCCTTCGTGAGGAAAATCTGTTGCACATATTTGACTCGTTCATGCTCGGTTTCACAGTCTAATTGACTAGAGAATTAACTGAAGAAAAAAAAAAAAAAAAAAAAAAAAATAAATCCGCGAACATAATCGCCAAATCCGCGAACATAATCGCGAAATCACATAGGTAATTCGGGACAAAACGCCCCAAAATGAAAAACTGAACGGGACGCCGGGACACCCCCTGAAATTCGGGACTGTCCCGGCCCATTCGGGACGTTTGGCAAGCCTACCTATAAACAACTTGGCAGAAAAAACAAGACTTGCATTGGATTTCGAAGTTCCAATCGGTCAAAAGAAAAAAATCAAATCCTATTTATCTAAGTAAGTGTACTATTGAATGAAGAAAGTAAACTTACATAACCATAAAGTTCAAATCACGTGTTGAACATTTTTTCCTGCCTCTGATCAAAAAATCAAAATTGGCCCAAACCATCTTTTTGTCCGAGTACCTGTGTGTCTCTGCTTCTATAGTCATTGGAAGATTACCAATATAGAAGCTGGATCTGCTGGATTGCCGTCATTGGGGGTATACCTAAAAAACTGATTAAACAAAATTCAACTGATTGGCCATAAGGAGTACGAAAATTAGCTGACTGACCCTAAGGCAATATGCAAAACGGCGGTTTACATCGTTTGGCGAAAGAAAATTTCGGAAAAGTCGTACCATTTTCTCGTAGTACAGGAAAAACCACTTATGGCCAATCAGTTGAATTTTGTATAATCAGTTTTTAGTCCGTCCTTCCTTTATTATTTAGGTATACCCCGCTATTGGTACAGGTAACAGGTTTAAAGTAAAAAAAACTAGGAATGGTTTTTTTTTGTCTGTTTTTCTCCGAACCTATAAGTTACTCTAGACTTCTAGACTTACATCATAAGCCCATAACGTTAGCTATTTCTCGCCAAAGCGATAAAAAAGAAGAATATGCAAATGGGGGATGGCCAACCAGTTGAATTTTGTATAATCAGTTTTTAGTCCGTACAGATTTAAAGTAAAAAAAACTAGGAATGTTTTTTTTTTTTTTTGTCTGTTTTTCTCCGAACCTATAAGTTACTCTAGACTCTAGACTTCTAGACTTACATCATAAGCCCATAACGTTAGCTATTTCTCGCCAAAGCGATAAAAAAGAAGAATATGCAAATGGGGGGCTAGGGGCAGTGATAGATAAAGACAATTGCTAATTGGAAACGTGTTTTAGATTTCAATGTTGATAGTTTTTATTATTATTATTATTATTATTATTATTATTATTATTATTATTATTTAACTTGGTTTTACTTGAGATAGGTATCTCTGTTTAATCAGATATGAGCGCGAGATTGATGCTGGAAGTAAAGAGAAATAATTGTGAATAAAAAATGATTCGAAGTAAAGTATGTATTACAGTACTGCATAATAGGTATCCATTTTATGAAAAAAAAAAAAAAAAAAACTCAGGATCTGGAGGTTGGAGTCCAAGTCAAGTCATAAAAATTAGCTTAGTGTATTAAACGGGGAGGGTTTTGTATTAGTGTCACCTCTTTTTTTTTAGATATAGGTACCTACATAAGACGTGTAGATAGTTTTATTTCTGTTTTGATACATAATTATGTATTACGTAGGGTTACCCGTTCATACGTAGAATTACCCAGAAGACATTTTTTCAAAGCAGGACATTTTTCTTAATCGTAAATTTGTCCAAAATTCGAATAGGTACCAAGTTAAACAACAATCGTCGATATGGTCTATCGAGGTCTACAATCGAGGTCTACAGTTCACAGAACGACTAGTAATTTCACTGAAGTGCAGTCCTTTGGTAACCTCGCCTATCCTTGAAGTTTCAGTAAAATGCTTTACCCAACTTTCATTAGGAAGTAATTTGCTTTGAAACTTTGAATATATTTTATATATATATCCTTTGGTGGGTGCCTTGTGGTACAAATGGAGCAGTATTGATCTGTCGGGAAAAGGTGAGTTGGTTCCCAAAAAAAAGTCCCATTTTTGTCACGTATGAATTGGTTCCCCTTCAAAAATTTCATGTACGAATTGGTTCCCCTTGGAAAAAGGTATTAATTGGTTCCGACATTAAGAAATGACAAAAAAGTGTAAATTAGTTAAAACAAATTGTTTATTTAATCTATTTATTTACAAATTCAAAAAGATAAAACATTAAAAAAAAACAACAACTGACAATTTATAAAGGCTTTGGCAGAAATTTGCATATTGTGTCTAATAAGGACTAAGTCATTTGAATCCAGAGTTTCCATGTCATCTTTCTTCAACAATAAACTTTCACTTTTCCACAATAAACTTTCTATCGGCCGATAGTTTTATAGCACATTTACAACCCCTTTTAGTACATGCCCACCTCTGAATATCATCTTTCAATAACTTCTGAATCAAAAAATTGTAGAATGAGGAAAAAAATCATTTAATATAATTATTATAACTTCCTGATCAGGGCAGGTATCAGGGAACCAATTCATACAAACCTTTTTCCAACCGGAACCAACTAATACGTTTTTTCCCAGTTGGGAACCAACTCGTACTCAGCCCTATAGACCTATAGAGTAATTAAGACGGAAAAAAATTCCTGTGGAAAATAACTTTGCTATCGAACGAATACAAAGTCTTATTAACAAATGAATACATCAACGGAATGCTTTTAAGTATGAAACACGAGTTACACGTGGTTTGAAAAGTCTTTTCTCTTTTTTTTGACCAGAGGTGGTAAGTAACTCACCTGATGTAATAGACGACCATTGTATCCTGTGTTGAGAAACATCCTCAATTTACCTTCCTTACCATATCCCATTATAACTCTTTTCCCCCTTATCCTTATTAAAGAAGTGACAAAACAAATGAACTTTCAATGTTCAATTCAATTGAAAATGTCTTTCCCACTGTTGATGTTATACTTTTTTCTAGTAATCTAGTAGATTATCCGTCGACTATCGTTCTTAATTTGTGTATACGAAATTAGCATTTAATAAAAGTGAATCAGCGTACTGAATTAAAGGTTATAAGGTTCTCCGAAGCTCTAAGACGCCTGTGGAACAACTAATTAAGGGCAAGGTCTATGCATTTAACATTGAATATTGAATGTTCCCTCTACCTTTACCTTATAATTAGGTGGGCAGATACCAATATGATTAATATTTTAAAGGAACTCAAAATCGATGCAATACTTGGACCGAGGAACACTGAATCTTTTTTTTTTTTTTTTTTTTTTTTTTTTTTTTTTGCGGGTCGTCCTTTTCCTCCTCGTTTTTTGTTCCACAAAATTAACATTGGCATATTCGTGTTTTCTTGTGTACCTATAGTTTGCAGTGGTTGTCTAGTGTGAACTTGATATTAACGAAGTAACAAAGCATTCTTTGAGTTGCTAGAATTTAGTGGAGGAAAAGGACGTCCTTTTCCTCCTCGTTTTTTGTTCCACAAAATTAACATTGGCATATTCGTGTTTTCTTGTGTACCTATAGTTTGCAGTGGTTTATTGAACCAAGTGTATAACTATAAATAGGCTTGCCAAATATCCAAAATGTCGATTCGGGACGCGAATCCGCGAACATAATTGCCAAATCCGCGAACATAATCCTGGGGCTGATTGACTTTAGAACTTTTTCACGAATTTTTCTATTCATGAAACAACTAATGACTATTTGTGAAAAATAAAATCATCCAACTGGAGTAAAGAAGAACGACGAATAAACATGTGAACAGGACAGCATTAGCTAATAAATTCCTCGCATATTTTCTTCTTTGCTTCAAAGTTGGTGTATTTTCAAAATGGCTTCAAAAATTGAGCTATAATATCTTGCTGCTAGCAATAGTACCCACTACATGTTTTGCTAGAAGTTTAACGTCTCTTTAGTGAAACTTCGATACATGTTTACATAAATTCCTCGCACATTTTCTTCTTTGCTTCAAAGTTGGTGTATTTTCAAAATGGCTTCAAAAATTGGGCTATAATATCTTGCTGCTAGCAATAGTACCCACTACATGTTTTGCTAGAAGTTTAACGTCTCTTTAGTGAAACTTCGATACATGTTTTATTTTGCACTGTATTTTCTACAAGGTACATTGACCCACACGGTATGCAGAAATTGAAGGGAATTTGACAAGTTGTTTGATATAAATAAATTTACAACTACATATTTTAGAAGCTTTAATTTTGCACTGTATTTTCTACAAAGTACATTGACCCACACGGTATGCAGAAATTGAAGGGAATTTGACAAGTTGTTTGATATAAATAAATTTACAACTACATATTTTAGAAGCTACACGATGAGTCCCAACAATCGGAAGATTTCAGTTTTTCGTTCAGTTTTCAGTAAAACAAAAAAAAAAAGATTCACTATTAATGTTTCCTTTGTTCCCTTGAAATCCCTCCCCCAAGGAAAATAGTTCCCTTGAAAATGTCTACGAAGTAGATGAAACTCCGAGTCGGCCGATGAGTCCCAACAATCGGAAGATTTCAGTTTTATCGTTCAGTTTTCAGTAAAACAAAAAAAGATTCACTATCAATGTTTCCTTTGTTCCCTTGAAATCCCTCCCCCAAGGAAAATAGTTCCCTTGAAAATGTCTACGAAGTAGATGAAACTCCGAGTCGGGATAATACCCAATACTTGGAAGTATCCATTGTTAAACATAACTGAAGTAGGTAAAATAGTAAAAAAGATTCAATTTGTCTAGTTTACTATAAAACTGAGATGGTCGGGATAATACCCAAGACTTGGAAGTATCCATTGTTAAACATAACTTAAGTAGGTAAAATAGTAAAAAAGATTCAATTTGTCTAGTTTACTATAAAACTGAGATCCTTGAGTGATTCCCAGTCAATGAAACTGGATATACTGGTGTGTTCAATGTGTCTCTACGTACATTGCACTAAACATCGTGTCGTAAAATCCACAAGCAAACGATCATACAACACATTGACTAGCAATAAAATTGCATAACGCCTCCGCACACCAGTGCCAATAACAACCAGTGACCATTCAACACTAATAATGTGTCTCTACGTACATTGCACTAAACATCGTGTCGTAAAATCCACAAGCAATCGATCATACAACACATTGACTAGCAATAAAATTGCATAACGCCTCCGCACACCAGTGCCAATAACAACCAGTGACCATTCAACACTAACCAAGTACGTCTATCCTAAATAGTATAGTGACAGATATCGGTTCTAAACTAGACAGTACATACAGGGTGTCAACAAAAGAATTTGAAGTAAGTAGGTACATATACACAGAGAAAAGTAGTGACTTCTTCGTTCTGATTACTATAACACACATGTGGCTCTTAATTAATAGGTATGCATTGAAAGTAGTGACTTCTTCTTTCTCAGTACTATAACACACATGTGGCTCTTAATTAATAGGTATGCATTGAACTAAGAAACAGAAAACATTAACTAAAACCTTAATACTCACTAATCAAGTACGTCTATCCTAAATAGTATAGTGACAGATATCGGTTCTAAACTAGACAGTACTTACAGGGTGTCAACAAAAGAATTTGAAGTAAGTAGGTACATATACATACACAGAGAAAAGTAGTGACTTCTTTGTTCTCATTACTATAACACACATGTGGCTCTTAATTAATAGGTATGCATTGAACTAAGAAACAGAAAACATTAACTAAAACCTTAATACCACAAAAAAGAAAGAGCAAGACATGTTGAGGAAAAGTGCTTATTATGTAATCTTACCAAATACATAACTATTGTCAGTTTTCATTTAGACTGGTTACAAAATAATTGGGCGGAAAATGTTCAAATATGTACACACACAGTTTTATTGAAAATATGTACCTACCTACATACTCGTGTACATTGCAGACTCAAAGTAAAAATTCTCTAAGTACCTTACTTTTAATTTTTAAAAGTAGAGTTTTCATTATTACAAAAAAGAAAGAGCAAGACATGTTGAGGAAAAGTGCTTATTATGTAATCTTATACCAAGTACATAACTATTGTCAGTTTTCATTTAGACTGGTTACAAAATAATTGGGCGGAAAATGGTCAAATATGTACACACACAGTTTTATTGAAAATATGTACCTATATACCTACATACTCGTGTACATTGCAGACTCAAAGTAAAAATTCTCTAAGTACCTTACTTTTAATTTTTAAAAGTAGAGTTTTCATTATGTCAACTTCTTGATTTTTTTCAGTAAAGGAAAAAAATTGTTCTCTATAATTTGGAGAAGAAAATATTGAAAAGGACTTCTGAGTGTATTTTTTTCTTCTTTTCTAGACGACGAATAATAGTAAGTAGTGGGACTATAGGGGTTTTCGAGAGTGTACACCAAAATAGACGAGATAGGGTAGGGAGGAAAATGGTCCGTTTGTATTATGCAGCTGAAAGCTTATGAAGTAATTTGCATTTCAGCTCTCCTGCGGACAATGAAGCATTGCCCTGGCTATTTCATAGAACAGGGGTTTCCAACTACTTCCATGTGTATGCGGGCCACATGCTACATTCGGAGGTACTTCACATTTCAGCTCTCCTGCGGACGATGAATGCCTGGAGAAGCATTGCCCTGGCTATTTCATAGAACAGGGGTTTCCAACTAGTTCCATGTGTATGCGGGCCACATGCTACATTCGGAGGTACTTCGCGGGCCACATATGTACATAGGGGAGCACCCCCCCAACTATTCAGAAATGGAGTCCGATCGAATTTTGAGGCGAAACTTTTCAAAAAGTATTCTCCTAATTGTAAAGCTGAACACTAAAGGGAGTCAATTTCCATGACTCACAATGATAACTACACTGGTCTTGCATTCGGCAGAGCCGGGTTCAATGCCCATTTTTGCCTAAGTATTAAACCTTTTTTACATTTAGGTAAGTTTGTATACATACTACATCCAAATTTACATTTAGGTAAGTTTGTATACATACATCCAAAAAAGCTTCGCGGGCCACGAAAATGGTCTGGCGGGCCACATATGGCCCTCGGGCCGCTAGTTGGAAACTCCTGTCATAGAATAATCGTGGACCTCTCAGCTGATTCCAATGGTCTAATTAAAGAGAAGGTAAACAACCTATAAAGTTCACTTGGGAGTTCCAAAAAAGCTTCCCGGGTCACGAAAATGGTTTGGGGGGCCACATGTGGCCCGCGGGCCGCTAGTTGGAAGCCCCTGTCATAGAATAATCGTGGACCTCTCAGCTGATTCCAATGGTCTAATTAAAGAGAAGGTAAACAACCTATAAAGTTCACTTGGGAGAAAGCTCGATTACATCATTGGCCAAGTGGGACGTGTTATCTTTATGCTGTAACCCATATATTCCATAATATCTCAACTTTTACTTCTTTTTTATCATACTTGTTGTGTATTCTACATCACTTTCCCCTTGGTTGAGTCACAAAGCAGTTTTAGTTCCTGAGTTTGAACTTTCTCTTATGTCCTGTAGATATGTGGTTGGCTGTGTCATAAGAGTTTTGCTCGCAGATTTCGATTGAGCAGTCGTATAATTAATTATTCCGATGTATCATCATACTTGTTGTGTATTCTACATCACTTTCCCCTTGGTTGAGTCACAAAGCAGTTTTAGTTCCTGAGTTTGAACTTTCTCTTATATCATACTTGTTGTGTATTCTACATCACTTTCCCCTTGGTTGAGTCACAAAGCAGTTTTAGTTCCTGAGTTTGAACTTTCTCTTATGTCCTTCCTGTAGATATGTGGTTGGCTGTGTCATAAGAGTTTTGCTCGCAGATTTCGATTGAGCAGTCGTATAATTAATTATTCCGATGTATCCGTGGTGATGGGCACAATATGCTTGTTTTTATTACCTAAACGACTTGATAGGATTAATTGATCCTACCAAGCTGTAATAGAAATGGAAGCTATTACCTTAGGCATATCATTAGTGTTGGTTTCGTAAATGAAACTTTTATGGCGATGCGATGTTAAAATAATGTGTTGACTTGGGAGTAATTTTATTTTTCTTTGCTTTATGCGGTTCAGCATTCGAACAGTGCATATTGTTCAGCTACAAATAGCTTCTTTTCCCAGCCTCTTTTACAGTTTGTATGTTACCTAAACGACTTGATAGGATTAATTGATCCTACCAAGCTGTAATAGAAATGGAAGCTATTACCTTAGGCATATGATTAGTGTTGGTTTTGCCCGATTACTTAATCTAATCGGTTTAACTCAAGCTAATTTAAAACTAAAAGTTTTTCTCGGCCTTGTGTGTCAGGGTACGCCTGAAAAAGCTGCTTTACCAGATCAGTTTTTTGTTTGGTAGAAACTCTTGTTTTAGATTATTCAGCCCGATTACTTAATCTAATCGGTTTAACTCAAGCTAATTTAAAACTAAAAGTTTTTCTCGGCCTTGTGTGTCAGGGTACGCCTGAAAAAGCTGCTTTACCAGATCAGTTTTTTGTTTGGTAGAAACTCTTGTTTTAGATTATTCAAAAGTGCGGGAACACTAATGGTTTTCTAAGTCTTCTAGCACAGCAACAAAGTTGCAAACTTCTTGAGTGACTCCTTATGCATAATGGTTTTTGCTTGTTGGCTATATTAATCTTATTCTACCAGTCTATCTTCTTACCCTTATACCCTAAGAAGCTTTGGGGTGCTCGGTTATCCAGCGGTGGAATGTGGAATTCATTCTCTCGCTATTAACATATCTGCTAATGTTACATGCAGGACCGTATTTAAAAGGGGGCGAGGGGGTCCGGGTCCTTCCTCGAGCTGAATTTTTCTCCTTTAATGTAGGCCAGGATGCGAAAATTTAGAGCATCCCTCCGGTACATCACTGTGTGGACTCTCGCCCCCTCCCCCTCGACAAAATCCTGGATACGGCCATAGTTACATGTACCTTAACTATACTGCCAGCATAGGAAAAAATTAGTATGTATTGACACTATTGACTGACACTAAGGCACCTAACCTAGACCTATAGAGTAATTAAGACGGAAAAAAATTCCTGTGGAAAATAACTTTGCTATCGAACGAATACAAAGTCTTATTAACAAATGAATACATCAACGGAATGCTTTTAAGTGCACCTAACCATTATGGTTCCATTGGTTCCTCGATGAATATTCTCGAAAAGTGAATGGACGAGAGGTAGGTTGAATCTGGCAAACATGGATATGGTGACGCGAGTGATAGTGGCCCTGAGTCCCAATTAATTGCCAGGTCCCATTATCCAAAGAAAATCAAAGGAAATGACAGCGTTCCTCTAATTGCTTGGCGCAGTGTAGTAATAATGGGGGCTATTCCAAAAGGCTCGAGTTATTTTGCTTTCTGCGAAAGTTTTCTTGTGTCAAAGCTGGCTAAAAAATAGAGGATCGGATTTTTACTTTTTTTTACTTTCTATTTATGTGAGTAATATACTGTATGGTGGTCTTTCCCAATCTCAGACCCATGTTCCTTCCTTTCCTCACAATGTTATTGGAGAGTGGAGACACTTTCTATTTTATTTAGTCTGTTTTGACACAATAAAAGCCTATTCCTCTCTTACCTGTTTTCCGTGTGCTTCAAATAATTGTGGGCTCACCGTATTGGACTGGTTATAGCACGTTGAATGCACCAGTTCCCAACGGATTGCTGAAGTTATGAGTAGTTGTTTTTTTTTTTATTATTTTGACTGTTCAGATTGCTATTTCGGGGTGCACTGATCCTTGTTAGGACAGTTGAGCAGGTTTGAATTCCAGGTGGATTTAACCCCGATTAAATCCGTGAAGTGGGCGACCTCTGAATTCGACAAGAAAAAGTGCATCCTAATGTGAGCAAAGTGCAAATTAGCTTTATATAACAAACCCAATGCATTTTAAGTCTATAAAAACGATGAATTAATAAAAGTAAGTAAGAAATTAGAACTCGAGCCTAAAAAAACGTATACTAAAGGCCCTCTGAAGCTCAGGTGTTGGGGCAAACAGCCCTAAAAGTTGGGTTAAGCATATAAGAAGCATAAAAAAAAACGAAGGACTAAGAATTATAATTATACCTAACCTTGTTATCCTGCTGAGGACTGAAAAGTCCTGTTGCCCCCGTAGTCAAACCTCTTATGTACCTACGAGTATTATGTGATACAGTAGAAGTACATTTTTGCTTTCAGTACATTCCAAATTGGAGGACTAGATTATAATCGAAGCATCTGCTAAGCTAGTGTAGTACGTGCCTTTACTTCGTTTCCATGCATATTATGCCCCCGTAGTCAAACCTCTTATGTACCTACGAGTATTTTGACATTTTATGTGATACAGTAGAAGTACATTTTTGCTTTCAATACATTCCAAATTGGAGGACTAGATTATAATCGAAGCATCTGCTAAGCTAGTGTAGTACGTGCCTTTACTTCGTTTCCATGCATATTAATGTGAGTAATATATCTACTGTATGGTGGTCTTTCCCAATCTCAGACCCATGTTCCTTCCTTTCCTCACAATGTTATTGGAGAGTGGAGACATGAAGCTTTGGTCACTGTAAGGGTTGCTCGTCACATAGCAAATTAAAAAAAAAAAACCGGCTACGGCTGGAAATGAATAAATAGGATCCGCAAGTCCTCACTATTAATTAAGAAAATTTTAATAATCATTAATTAACAACGCTGACATAATGTAGATTTAAATGCATGTAATGTGCATTCAGCGTCATATCTCATTGCCCAACAGTCAAACAGATACCAATTTACTATTCTAGATATTTTCCCCTTCTATAAGGTGTCAGGCTAATAGGCTAATTGATTATTTTTATGAATTAGCTAAAAGAAAAACTAATTGTTGATAATGTCGTTCCAAAAGAATGTATACTTCAAGGTCCCCGGCTGTGCTGTAATTCTGGAAGGATTTGTGAAATCGGGACATTCAAAGTAGATTAATGTGGCAGAAATATCATTTTAAAAAATCAATCCTCTCTTATTCGTAGTCAGTGAGTAAGACATTCCCTCAGAACTAAGACGGTGTTTTAATAGAAAGGCAAAAGATGTAAATTACGTAAGACCAGCCACTTACCATTAAGTAGACCTGACAGGTACACCTAATCAAGGTCCGCCTGTCAGGTCAACCTGATGAGCACACACACTATCAGGTAGACCTGACACCTGATCAGGTCTCCTGATAGAAAGGCAAAAGATGTAAATTACGTAAGACCAGCCACTTACAATTAAGTAGACCTGACGGGTACACCTAATCAAGGTCCGCCTGTCAGGTCAACCTGATGAGCACACACACTATCAGGTAGACCTGACACCTGATCAGGTCTCCTGATAGTGAGTAGCTGGCCCAAGTTTAGCTGTTGTTCTGTTCCCCATTTACTAAAGCTTTAAACATACAACGACGAAGAATTTACGAAAGCTACAAGAAATTTTCCAGGCATTTTGCCATAATGATTAATTTTTACGTTTAAGTATCTATAACATCGTTAATCATGACAGGGGCAGGGGCCTACTTACTATACATTTGTTGTGGAAATTTGCACGGAATCGGACAAGTTGTACCAAACATTGCTATTCCAAACACATGCACATTTGATGAGTAGAAAGAACAATAAAAAAAACCCTCACCATTAGCCAAAAATCGTGCGATGAAATTATTCATGGTTTTGGAATGGACCAAGGGTAATTCGACACGAATATTCACACACAAGGCAAGGCGTTAGGATTGCCAGGAAATCGGAAGACGTACGAGTGTTTTGAATAATGTTGAGGATGTTAGTGAATAGTGATGTTACACAAAAGATAATGGCAAATGAAGAATATAATTAACTTGTCTTTCATCGCCCGTGTTCCAACTTCAAACACAGAATGCCCTCACCATTAGCCAAAAATCGTGCGATGAAATTATTCATGGTTTTGGAATGGACCAAGGGTAATTCGGCACGAATATTCACACACAAGGCAAGGCGTTAGGATTGCCAGGAAATCGGAAGACGTACGAGTGTTTTGAATAATGTTGAGGATGTTAGTCATGTTACACAAAAGATAATGGCAAATGAAGAATATAATTAACTTGTCTTTCATCGCCCGTGTTCCAACTTCAAACACAGAATGTTGAGCCAACCAAACATGGTAGTAATGTTAGTTGCAGCAAGAACAAAGGACATTTTCTTAAAAAAATGGCTTTATAGGGGGACTGTCATGGTGGTTACAGGGGCGGGTTTAGAATATCTGTGGTCAGTATAAAAGTCGTTCCAGGCCCCTGCAATACAGACTACATTAATTTTACGTAGCTACAAAAATGTTATTGTGAAAGGGGGTGCTCCGCATTACAGGCTCGATTATTATCTGGAAACAAAGAGTTACAAATGTTACACAAAAGATAATGGCAAATGAAGAATATAATTAACTTGTCTTTCATCGCCCGTGTTCCAACTTCAAACACAGAATGTTGAGCCAACCAAACATGGTAGTAATGTTAGTTGCAGCAAGAACAAAGGACATTTTCTTAAAAAAAAAAAAATGGCTTTGTAGTTTTCAATGGCATGTCATCAGGTCGTCACTATTGAAAATTTCTTCAGAAATTTCCGAACCAGTGACTCGTGCAGGTTCGTCGAACTTTGTATTTCGCGAATTTTTCCTCGTTTAGAGAATTAATTAGCAAGTGCATAAGTTATTGTATCTAGTATCTACTATTATTCTTTGTATTGTTGCCGAACCATATGGCTTTGTAGTTTTCAATGGCATGTCATCAGGTCGTCACTATTGAAAATTTAGTGACTCGTGCAGGTTCGTCGAACTTTGTATTTCGCGAACTTTGTATTTTCCTCGTTTAGAGAATTAATTAGCAAGTGCATAAGTTATTGTATCTAGTATCTACTATTATTCTTTGTATTGTTGCCGAACCATATCACTTGGGTAGTCATTAGGCATCACACCGTTACAAGTAGAAGTTTCAGG
This sequence comes from Diaphorina citri, assembly GCF_000475195.1. NCBI lineage: Eukaryota > Metazoa > Arthropoda > Insecta > Hemiptera > Psyllidae > Diaphorina > Diaphorina citri. The sequence goes on from NW_007378682.1 coordinate 83,343, forward strand.
AGCAATCATTTTGCTTCTCTGCTTTTTCCTATAGCGAGCACAGTCTGCTTGTCATTTCAGGTGCCCGGCATCGACACCCGTTACCCTTACTTAAATAATCACTCTGGGTATTAGTGCTGTTTTTCCTCATATCTAAGGAATGCCATTGCCACCTCTGATTATGACTATAATTGTCCTAAGTGAGCTAAATGAGTCTACACAGGTACTAAACACCTACATATCAAAGGTACTAAACACAAAGTCAAATTCTGGAGAGCTCAAGTCGTTGTTTGGTGACTGAAATACAGCACTGTTAAGCGGGGTTTGTGCCTCAATGGGCGATTGAATAGGCAATATACTACATTTGAATATATATATACTACATTTGAATAGGCAATATACTACAATATATTTTGGAAATATTCAGGGAATTTTCTTGCCAGTATTTGTATGGGGGTAAGTTTTTGTCTTAGTGAAATCAGTAGGTGAAGCAAATAATGGTACTAATGAAATATTCTATGTGTACTACATATTAACGCCGATACCCATTTCAACAAACACTAGGTGTTACAAAAGTTGGACAGGTGTGAATAAAAATTTGAAATCGCCCCGCCAACTCGACCTTTTGAGAACCAACTGTTCCGTTCTTATCCTGCCTCGGTGGTGTAGTGGTCAAGACGCTCGTCTGGTAAACACGTGGGTGTGGCTTCAATCTCAGCCGAGGTATTGAATTTTATCCTCAATATATTTAGAGAATTTGACCACAGAAGTAGCCTATTGCTGGAGTAAAGGGACTTTTCAGTCCTATGCGAGCAGTATAAATTAGCACTGTTTTCTTGGTGGACGAGTCCAATTTGATTTAGCCGAAGCGTATCATCCCACCTTGGTTCCGAATAGCTCCAGGCAAAATATTGTTTGGTTGCCAATTGCCAATCCGGTTTTATCAATTGTTTTCAAGAAAAGATGAGCTCCATTATCACGATCATTGTTTATTATTACACGTCCGTCCATAGCTTCTGATTTTTTCCGAGTAAGTTCTTACAAGAGATATAGAAATAAAATATGGTGGAGGGGTTTCATACATCGATCGGCAGACCAAGCGGAACGATTTCGGTTATGTATGTAAGTTCTTATAAGTCAGCCTAGTTGTCTTGGAAGGTAGCGCGCCTGTCTTGTAAGCGCTAGGTTGTGGGTTATATTCCCGCCCCGACCGAACTTCATATACAGATAAGGTTCGCTCTCAGAACGGCTGGCTTTCTCTTATTTATTTCCTTTAGACTTTTGTTAAACATCCTTTACCTAAGGTTTCTTCAGTTTCTCAATTATTCTGTCTTGAATTTCATCCATATCTTGGTTTGTGGTAGGAGTTGCTGAAAATGATTGATGTACCTTACCTATATAATTATTTTGCATCAATTTTATCAAAATGATCTTGGTATTCTGTGAAATTGATCATATGGGATTAATCTTGAAAGGTCAAGTATCTATAACGTATAATTTCATCAACTAATTATATCTGACGTACAATTTCAAATTAATACATACTCGTAATACTCAAGTAACAATATCTCAATAATTATCAATAATGCTATATAATATGTGTCTACTTAACGTACATTTCACTAATAATACCTTTGTGTGGGTATTTACATTTTACCCACATCTAATGTTAGTAGGAAAAGGCTAGGAGGAAGAAAAAGATCATTGAAAATTTCCATGGATGTCGCTCTACCATATCGTGTGATCTTATTTCATTATGATGCCTACCTAATCCTAATATAAAATTCTACCATACAATATAAAATTATAAATCTATAAATCATAAATCAGCATAATTATACTGGTATATTAGGAGGAAATTATCATGGTTCAGTCTCGAAATCAAATACGCCCCTTGAATTTTTAGGCGGTAATGCTTATCGGTAACACGGAAAACATGAAAATCAGAATTTCATTACAGGTGATGGTTTGTTAATATAGTGATAGCTAATATCTACGGTAGCTTGTATTATTTATTTTATTATCTATTTGTAGATAGAAGAATCAAGTGTTATTTTATTCATAAATTGAGCTTGACAATTCAACACTCTGCCTGGTACGCCAGAGATTAGTGCCCAAGTACATTCCTAAATCCTTCGGCTAAAGTTTCACATGTATACTTAGATTACTCAGTCATAAGACCCATAAGGTATCATAGTTATCTACTCAAGTAACAATATCTCAATAATTATCAATACTTAATGCTATATAATATGTGTCTACTTAACGTACATTTCACTAATAATACCTTTGTGTGGGTATTTACATTTTACCCACATCTAATGTTGAAAAAATTCTGTCTGTCTGGTACGCCAGAGATTAGTGCCCAAGTACATTCCTAAATCCTTCGGCTAAAATTTCACATGTATACTTAGATTACTCAGTCATAAGACCCATAAGGTATCATAGTTATGTTGAGTTGCCTTGACAGAATGTCCGTCTTCTGATGTTTAACAACAGCTTGAGGAATAGAAAGTCATCTCAGAAAATTGATCGGGAAACTGAACCGTGTTTCACATGTATACTTTGATTACTCAGTCATAAGACCCATAAGGTATCATAGTTATGTTGAGTTACCTTGACAGAATGTCCGTCTTCTGATGTTTAACAACAGCTCCTAATAGGCTAATTGATTATTTATATGAATTAGCTAAAAGAAAAACTAATTGTTGATAATGTCGTTCCAAAAGAATGTATACTTCAAGGTCCCCTGCTGTGCTGTAATTCTGGAAGGATTTGTGAAATCGGGACATTTTCAAAGTAGATTAATGTGGCAGAAATACCATTTTAAAAAATCAATCCTCTCTTATTCGTAGTCAGTGAGTTCAAGACATTCCCTCAGAACTAAGACGGTGTTTTAATAGAAAGGCACCCCAAGTACATTCCTAAATCCTTCGGCTAAAGTTTCACATGTATACTTAGATTACTCAGTCATAAGACCCATAAGGTATCATAGTTATGTTGAGTTACCTTGACAGAATGTCCGTCTTCTGATGTTTAACAACAGCTTGAGGAATAGAAAGTCATCTCAGAAAATCGATCGGGAAACTGGACTATGCAGAGTTTACCTTTATTAGAACTTAATGTTATACCAATTAAATGTTATACTTATTACCCAAGTCGGTAATAAAGCAGAATATTGTTACTGAACCGTGCAGAGTTTACCTTTATTAGAACTTAATGTTATACCAATTAAATGTTATACTTATTACCCAAGTCGGTAATAAAGCAGAATATTGTTTGTGTTACGTGTGTTAATAAAGTTGTAAATGAAACTTTTATGGCGATGCGATGTTAAAATAATGTTTTGACTTGGGAGTAATTTTATTTTTCTTTGCTTTATTACCAATTTCCTTCTGATGTAGAAGATAAATTGTGTTCTGAGAGAGAAGATCTAATATGTGCTTTCGAACAGTGCATATTGTTCACCTACAAATAGCTTCTTTTCCCAGCCTCTTTTACAGTTTGTATATTGGACTTGAAGGGTCTGTTTCATAGCATGCCTATCTCGTAATATGTATCAAGAAGATGCCTAATAAAGGTCTGGATTACAGAGGGGGGGTGGTTTATTTTATTTATTTTATAAGTTTCCATTTATTGGTTTTTCAGAACAAATCTCTCATCAAAATAAATTGTTAACAAATGGTATACCTTTGGAAGTTATGATACAGTTTGTATATTGGACTTGAAGGGTCTGTTTCATAGCATGCCTATCTCGTATGTATATCAAGAAGATACCTAATAAAGGTGTGGGTTACAGAGGGGGGTGGTTACAGGGATTAAAGTACTTCATAGTTAAGTTTTTTGGGAACAGTTTCAATATTTAAAATGATTGCTAAACTAGAATCTCTCCGTTATACCACAATATCTAGAAATGAAGAATTTGAAGCCTCATCTGAAGAGTATGTATCAAGAAGATACCTAATAAAGGTCTGGATTACAGAGGGGGGGGGTGGTTACAGGGATTAAATTACTTCATAGTTAAGTTTTTTTGGGAACAATTTCAATATTTAAAATGATTGCTAAACTAGAATCTCTCCGTTATACCACAATATCTAGAAATGAAGAATTTGAAGCCTCTTAAGTTTTTTTTTTGTGGGAACAATTTCAATATTTAAAATGATTGCTAAACTAGAATCTCTCCGTTATACCACAATATCTAGAAATGAAGAATTTGAAGCCTCTTCATTCAAATCCTTGTCTATCTCTTCATGTCTATTAAGCCGCTTATCTTTTGTTTGATAGGGTTTAACGTCACTGTGTAACTGCCAAGGCTTTTAGTGACGAAGAATTTACCCTAAGACGACAAGCTGCCCGCCTACTTACATTAATCTCACGCCTACTTACAACTGTGAAAAGCCAGCAGCATGTGATTGCCCAGATGGTCATCTGGATGCCTACCACGCGCAATGTTGGTTAACTTCAATGATCCATTGGGAACTGGTTCATTCAAACTGTTCATGCGTAAAGTTGATGTGTTTCCTCGTTTCCAACACAGGAATCAATTCCATTGATATTAATCACGTGTTGCATTGATGAAAATATTTCCCCATTGTTGTTGCGGTTATGTTCGATTTTGCTGTTGGTTTTTAGGCATGTATTACTAGGTAATAACACTAATAAGTCTAATAACCAACATCTATTCCTACTTCCCCATAATAAAATCTACCTATATTTACTAATTATCCAGTATAGTTTGATTAAAATCACCAATAACTAGGAAACTACCTCCTTAAAAGAATGGGATTTCATATTTGTATGTAGATATGTTATTTTCATACTCAAGTAACAATATCTCAATAATTATCAATAATGCTATATAATATGTGTCTACTTAACGTACATTTCACTAATAATACCTTTGTGTGGGTATTTACATTTTACCCACATCTAATGTTGAAAAAATTCTGTCTGTCTGGTACGCCAGAGATTAGTCCCCAAGTACATTCCTAAATCCTTCGGCTAAAGTTTCACATGTATACTTAGATTACTCAGTCATAAGACCCATAAGGTATCATAGTTATGTTGAGTTACCTTGACAGAATGTCCGTCTTCTGATGTTTAACAACAGCTTGAGGAATAGAAAGTCATCTCAGAAAATTGATCGGGAAACTGAACCGTGCAGAGTTTACCTTTATTAGAACTTAATGTTATACCAATTAAATGTTATACTTATTACCCAAGTCGGTAATAAAGCAGAATATTGTTTGTGTTACGTGTGTTAATAAAGTCGTAAATGAAACTTTTATGGCGATGCGATGTTAAAATAATGTTTTGACTTGGGAGTAATTTTATTTTTCTTTGCTTTATTACCAATTTCCTTCTGATGTAGAAGATAAATTGTGTTCTGAGAGAGAAGATCTAATATGTGCATTCGAACAGTGCATATTGTTCAGCTACAAATAGCTTCTTTTCCCAGCCTCTTTTACAGTTTGTATATTGGACTTGAAGGGTCTGTTTCATAGCATGCCTATCTCGTAATATGTATCAAGAAGATGCCTAATAAAGGTCTGGATTACAGAGGGGGGGTGGTTTATTTTATTTATTTTATAAGTTTCCATTTATTGGTTTTTCAGAACAAATCTCTCATCAAAATAAATTGTTAACAAATGGTATACCCATCCGTAAAAGCCGGAGCTTGTGCCACGGATGGGGAGTTCATTAAATATAATTTCAGTTTCAATATAATATAATTAGAACCAAAAAATACCACTTCGTGGCATAAAAAAAGACCCCGCCAAGTCGTTCCTCCCAAAATAAATCAAGTGCCCACAAAAAACTCCATCCCACCCCAAAAAAGATTAGAAATCAATTTTGTACCCCGCCTTTTATTCACTTCATAATTTGTGTGCTCCTCCTTCACGTAGTACCTACCTTTCTTTCCCCTCATTGCTCTCCTCTTTCCTCTAATATTACTTCTGCTTCACTGCATTGGCGGCGTGCCACCTACCTTTCTTTCCCCTCATTGCACTCCTCTTTCCTCTAATATTACTTCTGCTTCACTGCATTGGCGGCGTGCCACCTACCTTTCTTTCCCCTCATTGCACTCCTCTTTCCTCTAATATTACTTCTGCTTCACTGCATTGGCGGCGTGCCACCTACCTTTCTTTACCCTCATTGCACTCCTCTTTCCTCTAATCTCACTTCTGCTTCACTGCATTGGCGGCGTGCAATGCTTTAAAATTAAATTGATGGCACGCCGCCAATGCAGTGAAGCAGAAGTAATATTAGAGAAAGAGGAGTGCAATGAGGGGAAAGAAAGGTAGGTACTACGAGAAGGAAGAGCACACAATCTATGAAGTGAATAAAAGGCGGGGTACAAAATTGATTTCTAATCTTTTTTGGGGTGGGATAGAGTTTTGTTTATTTTTTGTGGGCACTTGATTTATTTTGGGAGGAACGACTTGGCGGGGCATCTGAAGATAAAGTTTAGGTTTTGTGAGGATACCAGTTTTTAGGTAGGTACCTAACCACCTAACCTACACAACAGAACATTGCATAATCCTATTAGGAGAAAAAAGAGAGGTAAATTTGCTCAAATGTGGTCTGTTCTTTGCACGTTCTTTGCAGTTAGTCTTTCAATTTGCTTCTTTTGAAGGTCAACCTGGGATAGATAATTGAATTCAAGTTTGCTGAAGGGAGAGGGGACTGTCATGGTGGTTACAGGGGCGGGTTTAGAATATCTGTGGTCAGTATAAAAGTCGTTCCAGGCCCCTGTAATACAGACTAAATTTTACGTAGCTACAAAAATGTTATTGTGAAAGGGGGTGCTCCGCATTACAGGCTCGATTATTATCTGGAAACAAAGAGTTACAAATTCTACAAATATTTCACTGATGTTTGAAGGCCATTTTGAAAATTTGGCCTCTGAAACCCAGCACTGTTTGAACAAAGTAGCCAAAACCAGCAGGGGGTAGATAACTTATAGTCCGATCCACATGGATTTGGAGTTGGACTGATTGAAATCAGTTCTAAGGCAAACTCACTTTCACCTTTTTTGATATTTGCAATTTTGCACGTGTGTTTATCAACTCGTGTTTACTATTCTGTTTTCTTAACTCGCGTTTTTTCTTTTGGAGGCCATTTTGAAAATTTGGCCTCTGAAACCCAGCACTGTTTGGACAAAGTAGCCAAAACCAGCAGGGGGAGATAACTTATAGTCTGATCCACATGGATTTGGAATTGGACTGATTGAAATCAGTTCTAAGGCAAACTCACTCTCACCTTTTTTGATATTTGCAATTTTGCACGTGTGTTTATCAACTCGTGTTTACTATTCTGTTTTCTTAACTCGCGTTTTTTCTTTTGTTTCGCAGGTATGTACTGAGACTACTAAGTTATGGTGTCTTGGGCAAACTGGTTTGTCCATTTCGACTCAAAATCTTCAAGTTGCCATCAACTTGATTGATGCTGAAGATCTTGAAAGAAAAAATGTACTATATTTAGTTATGTTTATTTCCGAAGCGGTGTAGTGACGATAGTGTACCGTTTCACTTGCTACATGTCTCACAACTTGGACTACCAACCTGGTCTTTTGGTAGATCGTTGCGTGTGTACGCGATCTTTACTGAAATTTTAGGTCTAATTGAGTGAAATTTGCGCAACTATCGCGTACATATGCAGCGATCTGTTGAAAGACCAAGTTTAGTCGTTTTAGCGTTTGTACTATGATGTGATACCCATCTACCTACTGATGCTTGCAGAAGAAGCCAGATCATAATATTTGTCATTAGCGTGGAATCGTTTTTTTAGCGTTTGTACTATGATGTGATACCCATCTACCTACTGATGCTTGCAGAAGAAGCCAGATCATAATATTTGTCATTAGCGTGGATGAAACTGTGAATGTAGAAACACTCTGCTCTCACGTCACGTGAGCTCATGTGACATCAATGATACTGGAACACCAAGAATATTCTAAATCTCTCCATTCTCTTATGTATAAATATGTAGAAACACTCCGTTCTCACGTCACGTGAGCTCATGTGACATCAATGATACTGGAACACCAAGAATATTCTAAATCTCTCCATTCTCTTATGTATAAATATGGTCTTCGTAACGCACCAAAGCATGAACTTTACAACTAGGAAATAGTTTCCAAAGCGCTTTAAATCAAACAGACCAACACTTCCCAAACAAAACACATTAGCACGATGACTTGTATGGATATACCGCAGAGAGGTTTTATAATAGAAAAAAAAGATATAGAGTTTCATCTATTTAGATGTTTTTGCCATGTCATCCCGTTCTGAGATGCTTTGGAAGAATCTTCTCATTTAGAACTCAAACACATTAGCACGATGACTTGTATGGAAATACCGCAGAGAGGTTTTATAATAGAGAAAAAGATGAGTTTCATCTATTTAGATGTTTTTGCCATGTCATCCCGTTCTGAGATGCTTTGGAAGAATCTTCTCATTTAGAACTCAAAGTGATTCGTAACCAAGGTTATTTTCAATTTCAACAGTTTCCTAGTTACTTGCTGTGAAGGTTGATGATACGGTTGTTGTCTGGTCACTGACATGAAAGAAAAACACTATGTTATGATGATAAGTGAACAGGGTCATATATATATTGGGGGGGGGGTCATATTTCTCCTTTACTACAGGCGAGACTACTATTGGTAAAGCGTCCTTATAAACCTAAAAACGGCTACTTTCTCTGTAGCG
>NW_007378683.1:0-995 GCF_000475195.1 Diaphorina citri
CCCCCCCCCCAAAAAAAAGAAGTCATTCCGACAACGAACCTTATCTATTCGTCTATTCCCCATGGTAGATCATCAACAACAACTCGTCCGCATTCAAACTACGGCCCGTCTGCTAGCCGCCTTGAAACAAGAGAAATCACAACTCCTGACCTACGTACGCGAAACGCAACACGCAGTACACGCGGACATTGCTTGCGCCGTGCGGTATGCGGACAAGATGAAAACGATCCGAACCGAACAGGATCAGCTGCTTCGGGAGATGTCGGAAATGAACGAAAGCTTGAAAGGTGAGTCCGAATCTGTTAACCCTTTCGTTACCAGTGTTGTTTAGGAAGAACAAAATATTCAAAGCCGTGCTGTAGCTGATTGAGGGGATGAAAGCATTTTTTTTTTTTTTTTTTTTTTTTTTTTTTTTTTTTTTTTAATATGATTAGCTTTCCAGAAGAAGTCAACAGAGCGCAGTAATGTCTAATAAAACAACTTCAAGTATTCTTTTTTTGAAAAGATTCTTGACTAAAGATCTGTGTGATTTTTTTTTTTTTTTTTGTGCCAAAAAGCTCATTTCTCTTTTATCAAAATAAAGCAGCGCGCAGAGACTGATCAAGAAGACACTTCCAGACACTTTCAGCATTTCCGACAAATTTGTATTTTGCTTCTTCCTATTAAGTTCTGTGGGTGCAAGGGCATTCGAATAAGGAAGAAACCCAAAAGGCAGATATATTTTGCAGAACTCAGAAGATTCTTGAAGTTCTGCACAAAATATATCATCTGCCTTTTGGTCGCCCTAATCAAAAAGAAAAAAAAAAGATGACAAATAGGGAAACAGTAGCTAAAGAAAGAAGGAAATGACCTTGGACTGCTATTCTACAAACAAAAGACCTCGATGGTTTTTCCTGGTCTTTAGTGTGAATATTAGCTTGCCATAAGTTGCACTACATCTCTCTCACTCTCTCGAAAAAATTATGCTTTATGTTTGGATCTTTAGATTTAACATT
>NW_007378683.1:1221-41445 GCF_000475195.1 Diaphorina citri
GAACTAAAATAAAATTATGTCTAACCAAATAAAATTTGTCTCTATATTTTAAGATTAAGATTAAGACAAGAATATAGAGAAGAATGGAGGAGGAAAAAGAAGTCGAGAGGGAAAGGTAAAGCAATAGAGAGCAAGTAAGAGAAAAGAAGTTGTCTAGGTAAAGAGAAGCGAGTTTAAGGCTCGCGTCTATAGAAAGTATAAGAAGAAGGTTGCCAACGTCTCGACACGAGGAAAGGTAAAGTAACGCGGCGCGTCTAGAAAGTAAAGTAAAAGTCTCAACGGTCTTAAACGACATTAAAGGCAGGTTAACGCGGGACTCGACATATAGTATATATGTAAAAGGTATCTCTATACGGTCTGAAACAACTCGGATGTATCAAAATATATGCTGATAAGGTCGGACGGCTAAAGAGCAACTCCCTCATTCTAAAAAGCGGGCGGAACTCTTCCTTTTTTCTTTTTAAACTTTATTAAACTTATGATATTTACTAACTCCTGAGTCATTGAAATTCACATTTCACATTTCACATTTCACACACTGATCGCTCTATCTCTAGAACCACAACACCTAGAAAGTTGAAATTTGGTAGGAATATTCCTTTTATGGTCTAGGTGTGCAATAAGAAAGGATTTTGCGAAAATCTAAACCGATCCTGAGATATGATCAATTTTTGATCGCTAAAATCACCATAAGAAATACACAGAGTGCAGAGACTGCGGGAGAGAAATGTTCCGCTCTCGACCAACATTTTGCGTTTCGTTTATGTTTTTAGTTTGATAACTATGCAGCTAATAGGGAGCGCGCAGCGCGACCGTATTTTTTATTATTTTCTACAAGTTCGGCCATGCCTTTTCTACAACTTTGGCCATGCCTCGGGGTGAACTAGCGGGATTCCGAGGCGAAGCGAAGGAATTCAGCTAGTACATTTCTAAAACTAAAAGAGGAAAACAAGAAAAAATTAAGTAACCGTGCCCATTTTAAACGTGATTTTTTTCAGCTTGGTGTTACCATGGCAACTCAAAGTGCGTCCTTGGATAAAATGGAAACGCTTAGCACCAGTACGATAAGTAAAGCTGATGAGACCAACCGAATGAAAGATATTGAGGACACTTATGAAGATAGGTGAGTATCTAGCTGTTACCATGATACTAGTAGTTCTGCAAAGCAACCTCCGTGGCCGAGTGGATATCGCACTAGGCTTGCACGCAGGAGACCCGGGTTGGATTCCCGGCGGGGCCGCGGTTTTTTTCGGCTCTGTGCTTGGAGTTCGGGGTGCACTCAGCCTCGTGAGGACAATTGAGTAGCTACTTTACTCGAGTAGTGACCAGTGGCGACATTACCAGTGTAGAAAGATTCATTGAAATATGGAAATGGATTGCAAAGGAGGAGGCACTTAGTAATCTTGTGATATCCACTAAAGTTGTGAAAAAGCTTTGATTTGATACTAGTAGTTCTGTAAACTGTAGACCTCAGACCTCACTCAGACTCTTTTGCCCAAGGTGAGACGAAGGTACGAGTTAATGCAATTCACATGTATCAAAATAGAAGATACCTACCTATACATCTTACGTAATGAAAAGGAGACAGAACAGGTTGTATTTAGAATCACTCGAAAGATTCAATGGTAACTATGCAGAAGTCACGTCCATGGAAAAGAAAAGCTCCTTTTTGTATTTAACCTAACCCTATAAAAACACTAATCACTGCTCTAATTGTGAAAACTCCTTCTTGCGTTTAACCTAACCCTATCCCTATAATAACACTGGTCACTGCTCGTTTGTGCCAGTTCCTTTGGTAGCAATATTCCACGGACGTGACTTCTGCACAAGTACCGATTCGAAGAATAGTTGACCTTTTTTAAAACAATAGATTTACCAAGAAGTGGGGTCTTGTGACAAAATTATTTTTGAAAAAACAATACAAGGGTAGAAATAATAGTGACTCGTCTATTTCATCTATTGGACTCTGAAACGTGTAGACCACAAAATTGGTCCTGTTCAGTTCTGGGAGCCCGAATTTCTAAAAAACTTTTAATTTTCATCACATTTATTTTTATTTTTTCCCCTACTTAACCTTGGTTTTGTATTTAATTTGTATTATTATTGTCTTTTTTTTTTCTTTCTTTCTTATTATTACTGTATTAATAAAATTAGTGGTTGGGTGGAAGAGCTCCGTTAGGAGAATCCTGCCACTATAAATAAAGCATAAAAAAAAATAAATAAATAAACCCATGGATCGACGTGCTTTGATCTTATTAACTTATGTGTCAAATTTCATCAATTTTCTCTACTTTGATTTATTATTTGAATTTTTCACAACTTTTTGTAGAGTAGGTACATATATAATTTTTTTCCCCCTTTTGTGTATTTTCAGTATTTTTCCCTCTTTTTTCCCCAGGTATATGAAATTGAAACTGTTAACCATCAAATATAAGAAATCCTACGTGGAGACCAATGAGAAGTTAACAACTCTGACCAATGAAAACGCAGCTCTCATGAGTAAACTACAAGCCTTGACCAATCAGGTAACAGGATTTCCCCCTTTTCCCGTGTACAGACGGGGTCGACGTTTTATTATTATTATTATTATTATTATTATTTCAACGGGTTAATTTCTGGTGTTCTCGTGTTGACCCAGCACCTAAATGGGAAAGGATTGTGTCTCTTCTCGCCCATCTGATGAGAGGCATACTACGGGATGGGCATGCATGCTACGACACAGGCCACATGCGTCTAATGTAGCAGTTGTTTCATTGCTACGAAATAAAAACGGCGGTGGAACGTCGTGCGTCAGTTGCGCGATGAACTTGGCGTTGGACTTCAGGGTCCGAGCGTCTGCATCCTGCTTCTCGCAGAGGGAGTCGTACTCCGACTGCAGAATCTGCGTGGTTTTGATCTGAAAGGACAATTAATTTTTTATTTTGTAATTTTATTAACATTTGTTTTTTTTTTTAATATTTTGTAATTTTATTAACATTTAAAAAAAAAAAAAAACAAATGTTAATAAAATTACAAAATAAAAAATTAATTGTCCTTTCAGATCAAAACCACGCAGATTCTGCAGTCGGAGTACGACTCCCTCTGCGAGAAGCAGGATGCAGACGCTCGGACCCTGAAGTCCAACGCCAAGTTCATCGCGCAACTGACGCACGACAAGGAGACCCTGGAGAATAGTCTGCGTTCACTCCGAACGCAGCTTAACGACGCGTCGACGCAGAAAAGCGACGCCCTCGCCAAGTACGCCAGCCTAAAGGAGAAGTTTGATGAGAAACAGGTGAGATTTTGATACTCAAAAAAAAAAAAAAAAAAAAAAAAAAAATTCCACCGCCGTGTTACATTTGCGGAATACGTATTTGAAAAAAAAAACTGAAAATTTTCGAAATCTTCATCCATTTTCACCGCCGGAAGCCATCACATTTTAAATTTCATTTTTGAGTCTGAATCCCAGTATAAACTATTAGTGGGACCTATTTGAAGCACAAATCACCAATCGATATAAATTTCCCTTTTTTTTTGGTGCTTCCCCTTGTTGTGTATGATGGTGGTTTCGAACCAGTGTATTTCGGTTTTCCAATATCCAATATTGGCTAGAGTGAATTGATTCAATCCTCAGTCTTGATTTTCACTCTGGTGAGTCTACACAAAATAAATTCGTTCCAATGTTCTATTTTCAAAGTGATCTTTTCTTACTACATTAGAACTCCAACTCAACACCCCTATTAGCGGATGAACCTGGAAAAATTAAAAGGCCATAACTACGGCCCTGGTTGTCGAGCTCGAGCTCAAACTTATACGTTTTTCAAAACCTTCAATATGATGTGTCACAAGCGGGGGGGGGGGTCTGATTTAAGATTTTTTAATTTGCTGCCACAAGGGGAGCCCAGGGCCTCAACTTCATATCAAAAAAATCTAGGATTTGTTGGACATTCTAAACGGTTCTCGAGAAATCCACCCCTGGTCAAGACTCTAGAAACACCCTGTATATTAACCCTTACTAACTTACTATGCATGCATCCTCTTTAACCCTTTCAGGTGAGCGACATCATCATGAAGGACAAAGACCACGAGATCGCCAAGCTCACCGACACAAATACACATTTGAGCGAGCAAATTGTCGAGCTCCGCACTAGGATCGCACAATGCACGAGCCGAAATGTCGACATTGCCCAGTGCGAGAGACAGCTGGACGAGGCCAAAGTGAGAATAAGCGAGCTGGAAACGAAGCTGGAGGCGATGGAAGAGATGAGTCAAACGTTGAACACTGTTCAAGTGAGTTGATTGATTTTTTTTTTTTTTTTCACAAATCACGAAATTTCGGAAACAGTTGACAATAAAACCTGTTTACCTGTAAAATTAAGTCGTGGAACCTGAGTGTCAACAACACTTCAATGAACACAAGCTAACCGTTCAATTTCGAAAAAAAAAAGAAAAAAAATCAAACAGAAAGCGTCAAACATAAAATAAGTTAACGTCACAGCATCTGTTACAAAATGAAGCCAAGGGTTAAGAGGTTTGACAGAGGGAACTGTAACTGCTAAGGTCTTATCGTCCCGAAATCGAAGAACGAACCTTATCTTCTTCCTAGCTTTAAGTCCCCCAGCTAGACTAGATATCACCTGTAGATAATTTCAATAAATCGTTTACCTACGTTTTATATTAACCCCTGTAACTTATGTGAACTTTTCAGGCAAAAATCGAACCCGCGGCCTAGCACTTACAAGGCAGACGCGCTACCAACCAAGCTAACTAAACTGACTTTCTCTTTCAGGAAAACTACACCGCGCTCAAACTGTCTCACTCGCAACTCGAGGCGGACCACAAGGTCAGCCTATCCCAACTATCCGCCCTGAGTGAGAGTTACCAAGCGGCCAAGTCCCGCACTGAGGAGCTACTGGTAGACAATACACAGCTGTGCAGGGACCGAGACAGATTGGAGGAGGCCACCAGAGTTAGGAATGAGCTGACGAGTCAACTCACAGGAGTAGAAATGCAACTCAACGAGGTACAAACAAAATAATAAATATACTGCGGCCTTCGGCCGCTGCTTTTGGTAATAGATCTGTTGTTAATCATATTTGCGGCCTTCCGCCGCTGGCAAGGGCCGTGTACTTCTTTTCGTTAATACATAAAAAGGCAATGGGGCGTCCGGCCGCTGGCAAAGCCAGCTAAGTATGTAAGCTTGGTTAAAAAATTAATATAATGCGGCCTTCGGCCGCTGCAAAGCTAGCTATGTTACATTTGTAAAGAATTAATATATTGCGGCCTTCAGCAGCTGCTTTTGGTAATAGATCTGTGTTCAAGTATAAATGCGGCCTTCGGTCGCTGGCAAGGCCCGTGTAGCTTATTGTTTGTTATATTTCAGGTGAAAGCAGACAAGGCAAGATTGGAGAAAGAATTCGAGACCTACAAGAGAAAGGCTCAGAGTGTTCTGGAGAAACATAAGAAGGGACAGGTAAGTTAAATGGTAGAGATTGCCCCAGACAATAATTTCGCCCTTTGTAATTTCTTGTAAGATACCTTTTGGTTTTATTTACAATAAAAAACTATTCTATTCTGTTCTTGTATTTAAAGTACGTTAAATTATAACCAATAAAGAGTCTAAATAAAGTCTGGCTGAGGGACTATAAACAGAGAGTAGATCAGCGTCTAGCTAGGGGACTATAAACAGGGAGTAGACTAGTCCAAATTTCCTAGTAGAAGAAGAAGAAGAAGAAGAAGAAGAAGAAGAAGAAGAAGAAGAAGAAGAAGAAAGAGTCTAAATAAAAAAATATTGATCAAATAAAGTAAGGTCCAAGTTTTAAATTAATGAGGGACATACCACAGGATGGGCATGTTATGACAAAGGCCACTCGAGTCTAATGGCCCGAACGAAGTGAAGGTCTACGTTTTAACTCGACCGTTTTGCATTTGGTTTAGAGGTTTGATTGTTCCGCTATAACTCCCGATTGCCTGGTCCGATTTTGATGAAACTTAGTACATATGTTCCTTGAATCAAAGCACGTCGATCCTTGAAATTTGAGGTCACAGAAATGAGCGTTATCCATTTTTGATTTGGGTGAGGAATACAGTTGACAAAATCACTAGTAAATGTACAAATCCTATAACACCTAAATTGTTACAGTTGGATGCTACTAGTGCCAGTACAGAGGAGAACAATGGTAAACTATTGGCTCTGGAGAAACAGGTTGATGATTTGAAAACAGAGCTCAACCAATCACAGTGAGTCTTCTTTTATATTTAAATTTATCAAAGTGTATCCAAACATGGTCGATCGACAAGGAGAAAGTAAGTATATCGAGGCAGTGTGGACGATTCAGTCGACATCGATCGACGGCCGTGGACCATGCGTGGATACACCTTTATAGTGTATATTATTTATACATGTTTGAGTTCCCATGGTCTAGTAACTGTAGTGTTCACTGCGCTCGCCCTGGCTGCCAGCGCTCAGGTTAAAAATCACCGGGGGACTAGTCTCTCTAACGCGTGTACTCTTTCTACTTTGCCTTTACAGACAGGAGCTCTCGCGGGCCCGGCAGTCGCTTGCTTCGACCGCGAGCGAAAACACCGCCCTGGCCTCTCAACTTCACCGCACGAGAGGCGATCTGTCCGCCAGCGCTCAGGCTAAGGAAGAGAAGTTCAACCGGGAACAGAGTCTCTAACGCGTCAACTCTTCCTACTTTGGCTTACAGGCAGGAGCTCTCGCGGGCCCGGCAGTCGCTCGCTACGACCGCGAGCGAAAACACCGCCCTGGCCTCTCAACTTCACCGGGTGAGAGACGATCTGTCCGCCAGCGCTCAGTCTCTCGCTCAAGCCAAGGAGGATAAAATGAACGCGGACCTCCTGGCGACGATGTACCGACAGCAGGTGGAGGAACAGGGGACGCGCATCAAGGAGTTGAAGGCCACGGTCGCCGGGCTGCGAGAAGAGGTGGCAAAGCTGGCGAAGACCGACGTGAAGGTGAGAGAAATAAACAAACTAATCAGTAAGTAAATAATAGAATAGAATAATAAAGTAATTGTATTTATCAAAAAATCAGTAATTAGTTTCTTTCAAATCATGAATGATTTGCAAGAAACTAATTACATTCATGATTTGCAAGAATCTAATTCTCTGCTTTTCTTGCAAATCATGAATGATTTGCATGAATGCTTTGCTTGAATCATGAATGATTTGTGGCAAAGAGAGCTTTTTCACTACTTTTGTCGGTATCAGTGAACACTTACTTTTTTTTAAACTTATCCTTGGCTGCGGCCTTAACGACCATATTGCCTGTGTCACAGCAGCTGCCCATTCTCCTCTCTCCAAAGCCGCTTGCTTCCATTCTTCCGGATAGATTCCCATGAGCTCTACATCCTTCTTTATGTTGTCCTTCCATCTGGATCGTGGTCTTCCTCTCAATCGGTATCCGTCAACGTTCTCCTCAAACGCTATCCTTGCTATCTGTGTTTCCTTTCTGCTATCATGCTGTCAGGGAACACTGGGTTTTTAATCCTACAATCTTTATTTTATATTACTACAACAACCCTAGGTTATTGCTTTGACATTCAGTTTTGGCTACAACAAATTTATGAGTGCATGCCCTTCGTTTCAGGCTGGTATCCCTCTGTTTGAAGTCCCCCGGCCAGAGTAAGCTGGGCGACTCCCTGTTGAAAGTCCCCCAGCAAGACGAGTTCCCTTTGTTTAACCTCTTGTATTATGTGAACTAATTTTCCAGGACGAGAGAATTGTGGAGAAGAAATTGGAGGTGGAGGTGGATGATAGGAGACGAATGGAGGAGGTGTTGAGTGCTAATAATTTAACCAACATGGCGTCCCTGTACAGGGAAGAAGGGGAGGTAAGTAAAAAGAACAAAACTAAGCACAAAATTACCTACAAGTACAGGGTTTATACGCGACCTGGAAAAGTCATGGAATCTGAATATTGGCCAAAAAGTCATGGAAAATGGTGAAATTTTAAAGAAAACTTGGAAAAGTCATGGAATTTGTCAGCCGGTCAAAAATTAAAAATGTTCAAATTAAATATCAAGCTTTTTTCCGAAAAACGGCCTGCGGCGCATTCCCCCTCATATTCCTTGACGTTCTGCATATTGCATATTTTATTTAAATGAAGGGGTAATCTTACTGATTTTTAGGTACCTCCGCCCCCTATTTTTCTGGAAAAAGTTGTGAAAATTGTTGGAAAAGTCATGGAATTTCATTCCGGGAAAAGCGTATAAACCCTGAAGTAGAAACATACTACTATCACGTCACGTCATGTGAGCTCATGGGGAGTCAGAAAGATGTAGTTCAAAGTTTTCCCATAATATTGTAGGTGATTTCGTTCACATTGCCCTCACGTCACCTGAGCTCACGTTTTCCTTAGAACAGCAAATGAAAATTGAGTCACGGACCTTTAAAGGACATACATAATTTTCGGAATTTTGACTTCAGATTTTAATTTTCCACGATTTTTTCCCGTAAGGCGGCTTTCACACTGAGGTAACACGTCGCAAGATGCTACGTAGCATGCATCTTCAAAGACCAGACCATTATTTCAAATGAAACCCGCTACGATATATTAGCAGTTGAAAGGTTTACCTCCCCCATGCCAAAATGTTCACGTATAAGTAGATAATATTATTTTAATTTGTGATGTCCACAAAAGTTTTGAGAAGGCTCTGCTTTATCACAAATAATTATTTCATTGTTCGTACAACCGTCCGTTGTAATGTCAAAATTGTGATTGTAGTATTGTAGTTTTAAATTAAATTATGAAATAGATATGTAGGGGTTTTTTTTTTTTTTTTTACTTTAGAAAATAAATAAGCAGAGAGAGAGAGAGCTTTCAGGATTTAAATCTAAAATTAAAGGCAATGCTTTAAATCTAGGTAGCCAGCCTAGTTAGCTGGAATCTTGAAAGGTATAAATGATAAGTGCAACGTATGTATAAGGTTCGTTCTCGGAACGGCTGGCTTTCTGCTATCCTGTCCTTCTCTTTTAGATTTCGGGACGATAGAGACCTCTGTTGTCACATTACCCTTTATCAAACCTTTTGGAAAAAAAAGAAAAAAAAAACTCTATCTCTGTCATGCATTCCAATTTTATTTGAGGAGGTCTATGAAAAAACGGGACATTTTTTGTACTTTTTTTATATTAAAAATGGCCCTTTTTTTCAAAGATCTCCTTTTTATTGTCCTTGTATGTCATTGTCGTTTGTATTTTTTGTTGAAATCATGAATGATGAAATGAAATTATTTATTAAAATATTGTTATTTCGATGAATTTTAACCATTCGTTTTCTCATTTTCTTATTCGTTTATACGAAGAACGCTTGCTAGTTTTAGTTGTCTGGCTGGGGGACTTAAACAGGGAATATACCAGCCTCAATTTCCCTTAATAAAGAAATAGCGAAGGTTGAGTGCGAAGGGCATGCACTCGTAAAATTTGTTGCCAAAACCAAATGTCAGCCCAAACCAATCACCCTAGTGAGGGTAGATTGAGAGGCTTTAGCCAACACCTGGGAGCAGCCTAAGACGCGTTTCGTTCTTGTTGGAACTCATCAGTTAGACATAGCTCTCAGGTGCTGGCCAAACTTGACCTGTAGATGCTAGGTGATGGCTGTGATTCTTGCCTTCACCAAGTAAGTCTGGTTTGCTCCAATTCAAACTGGCTGATCTAATCCAAGAAACTGTGGATTTATGTTTTTATATTTCCTTGAAACTTGAAATTAGGATATTATTTCTGAAAGTAGTTCAAAGGTACACTGTGTACAGGCAGGTAGTTGGGTTGGAATCAGTACAATGTGAAATGTTCATGAGTTTAGAATCAGTACAACATGGTGAAATGTTCATGAGTTTAGAATCAGTACAATGTGGTGAAATGTTCATGAGTTTAGAATCAGTACAATGTGGTGAAATGTTCATGAGTTCGAGTAGGTACTAGGAAGTGCTTGAGTCATCATTACCATTTTTAGAATTAGATAGGTAATTGTAACACTTGAAAATATTTTTTTCATCATTGTTCACACTTGGAATATTCTCAACTCTTGGAGATGTTTGTCATCATTCTAGCACTCGGTAATCTTATTTGAGGGATCCAAACTCTGGAAATTTTCTTAATTATTCAATCAGCCACATTCTGAATATTGACTCAATCACAGAAATATTTGAATGAGAATTCACACTTGTAGCATATTCACAACACTTGAAAATATCTGAGAAACTTTCACCTTTTAAGAATATTCTAAAAGTGTGAACAGATCAAATATTTTCACTTGAATACTTCCAAGTGTTGAGAATATTTGCAAAGTGTGAATCTTGACAATTTGAATATTTTCAAGTATTGTGAATATTCTAATTTGGAATAGCCTAAGGCTAGTATACACACTGTCGGGTATTGAAATTGTGAGATTAAGTAATTTATGAGAGAAGCTATTTATTTTGTCTTGCGTACCTTAGCTGTTAATGCCTACAAATCTGATCAAAAGACAAGGTTGTGAGACCAAGTATTTCATGAAAGAAGGTAGGGATTTTGTCTCTTTTTGCGTGCATCGCGCTACATTACATAGTTGTGTTTTTGCCTTTCGGAATCGGATTTCCAAAGGTTTTAGTACAGGCGCTACCACGCGAAAAGAGGGGATGTCATCTCAGTTTCTGAAAGAATAATACAAACTAGTGGTTGGATGGAAGAGCTCCTTTGGGAGAACCCTGCCACTATAGATAAATAAAGCCTTAAAAAAAATACGACCATTCCAAAGCTGTGTTAGAACAGTCGATCAATGGTCGACCGGAAACAAAGTTGCCTTTGTATTTTGCTAACATCAATCGACGGCCGTTGACTATATGGAGTTGAGTTGTGGACACAGGTTAAGTTCTCTACCATATGTCGCGAATGTTGTAACGCTAATTTGACATCAAATCTGTCGTGCCACGCGGTTCGAGTGTCATTGACCTTCTTCTGTAGAATGATAACTGAGCTCTGTTAATAAATTTTATTAGAATAGATAATAGAAGATGACTTGTTTGAACATATTGTCAGGATGGGACTGAAAAGTCTTTCGCAGGTTTATTAGAGGTGTTGGTTGTTGAGCCAGGCTAGTTAGCTTGGAGGGTAGCGCGCTTGCCTTCTGTGAGCTAGGACGCGGGTGCGATTCCCGCCCGGGGAGAATTTTATTAGGTTCTTTTTCGGAACGGCCGGCTTTCTTTTATCTTGTTCTCTTTGATTTTAGAACGATAAGACTTGGAATTGTTACTATTCTTTCTATCAACCTCCTTACACCTAGGTTTTCAGATTTCGACTTGACGTTGATTAGCACCCGTAAACCGCGCGCGTTTGGAGACAAAGGACTTGCGACCAATCCGCTTTGACTTCCGCCTTGAGACTTTGAACTGGGAAAGAAAGATGGTAGTTGCGTGCTTGCATCTTGGGCCGATGTCACACTGCAAAGCGTAGACGCGCGACTTGTTTTGTAGCATGTAGTCGCCTGAAAAAACCAAACCTATGAAAATGATAGACTCTCTATTGACTATCATTTTAATAGGTTTGGTTTTGCAGGCGATTTCGCGCTACTGAAAGTCCCGCGTCTACGCTTGCAGTGTAAGACGGGCCGAATATGCGAAGACGCCCAACCAGAATCTTACTTTCCCGGTTCAAAATCTCATGTTGAAACTAGATTCGTCGGAAAGTCTTTTGTCTTAAAACGCGTGCGCAGTTTGAAACTAGAAACTCAGGATAAAAATCCGCCTGGAAATCGAACCCGCGACCTAGCACTTACAAGGCAGACACGCTACCCTGCAAGCTAACTAGGCTGGCCCAAAATCCTTTGCTCTTATCTACATCGGTATAAGTCGGTTTCGGTCGACTGATGTATATGCACCTCTTGAGGTGTGTCGACACACGATCGATGTCGATTGAACCATCCACGATGCCTCGACCACATAGATTTACCTCGTCGATTGAGAGCGATCGACGGCCGGTCGACTATGTTTGGACACACCTTAAAAGATACAGCATTAACAGCCTCAAGATATGAAGAGAAGAAATGTAGATCACATTTTTATTTTGTAAAACACGCCAGCTCATCACAAACTGTGCTTTCACCTTTCCCTGAACTGAGCTACCCACTACTGTTCTTGTACTTGGTTTTATGCCACATGGTCAGATATCAACTCACGTGGTATTTATTCGAGCTTGGGGACTTGTGTGTGGACTTTGGAGGCTGCATGATCTTTACACGATGGTGTCGAAAACATTTAGTATTTTATTAAATTATTACACACGATGGTGTCGAATACATTACGAAAAGTAAACTACGCTTGGTCACGTGGGAAACATACGTACTGTGAAGGCCCGCTCACATTTGTCGTTCGGGGGGGGGGGGGGGGAAATCGTGTCGTATCTAGTAGAAACACACTCATTGAAAATACATTGCCCACAAGAACATTTAGTGTCGTTCGGCAAAAAATCGGATGAAACTCACAAGTTGGAACGGGCCTTCACGGTCTGCCCAGGGTGGCTAGTAAAAAAGCGGCTGTTTTTTTTGGAGCTTGATAGAGGGAACTGTTACAGCTAGGGTCCTATCGTTCCGAAAGCGAAGTGAGAAGAAGAGAAGAAAGTCAAGATAGGAGAAAGACAGCCTTTCCGAGAACGAACCTTATCTGTTTGGGATAAAATCCGCCCCAGGCCCGGAATCGAACCCGCGACCTAGCGCTGACAAGGCAGACGCGCTACTCTTCAAGCTAACTAGACTGGTAATCGTAGCGTTTGTAGGTATTGGGCATAACGTGATGTAATTCAGGCAAGGTTTGCATTGGCATGAGAGCACCACGTTGTATATCTGAGACACGTTGCCACCACATTGATGTCGTATACATAAGTAGATTATGTAGGCATGATTGTATTTATGTTTATATTGTATTGTACTCAGTGTGGTTGCGCGCGCGCTCTTGGTCTATACAGGGTGTTGAGGTTGTTTTGCCTACATTATATGGTGTGAAGAGATTAATTTTTTGTTGTATTTAGATTTAGAAGATCAAAAGATTTTTTTCCTTTTTTTTCTGTACTGTGTGCCAGGCAAAACCTCAGCTATCGTTCGATTGTAAAGATGTGTCCAAACGTGGTGGACCGGCCGTCGCGTCGATCGACGTCCGTTGACTATGTGTGGCTGTGGACACACCTGGAGAAAATCTTGTAGCATGTGTGTAATGTATGTGTAACATCTTTTAAGTTTAAGCGATGGGATTATAATTTTCAAGTAGAACGGGTGTTTTTCGGCATTGATGTGTTGTACTTAAAGTGCTCGTGTTCTGGTAAAAAGCCAAGACGAAAATCGACGTTGGGTTTTAATTTCTCCGATTGTGGTTCTGTTCTGTTTTGTTGACAGCGTTCTGCTAGATCTACATTATCGACACAAAGGTCGTTGTTATACATAGTTGATTGACTGAACAGTTTGTGTACGACAAGCCACCATGGGTAAAGAGAAGACTCATATTAACATCGTCGTCATTGGACACGTCGACTCCGGAAAGTCCACCACCACCGGACATTTGATCTACAAGTGTGGAGGTAAGTCCATCTCCATTGATTTATACATTTCCCCCCTCTTATTATCAAATAAAATTGTAATGAAACTTCTTTGTTCTGCAGGAATAGCTAGTTTTTTTGCAAACAAAATCAGGCTTCCCTCTAACTGAATTCTTGACGAAATATTGTTTCTGTTCATGTGCAGAAACAATATCGCGTTAAATAACACTAAAGAGTTCGGTTAGCGGGACGCTGATTTTTGTTGCAAAAACTCGCTAATTAGACTGAAAAGTCCCTTTGTTCTGTCGGCCGTTGACTTTGTGTCGATACTGGAAACCATCTTTTTTTTTACTAACCAAATTTTATCCAGGATATGTTTTCAAAGGCAGCTTCGCAATGTCATCAGTTTACTTTTTGAAGTGCTACATTTGGTGGTCAGTTGATCTGATTCGACCTTTGATGAAAGCGCTACATTTTTGACAAGTGGAAAAAGTAGGGCCCATTTTATTGGAGAAAAACTTTGCCACGTTTTTGACAAACGGAAAAGGTAGGCGCCCATTTTTGGGCGAAACAGACAGACCGTCACCGCTTGTTTCTCACAAACGTCTCTCGGCCCGCAGGTATTGACAAGCGTACGATCGAAAAGTTCGAGAAGGAAGCCCAGGAGATGGGTAAGGGATCGTTCAAGTACGCCTGGGTGTTGGACAAGCTGAAGGCCGAACGTGAGCGTGGTATCACCATCGACATCGCCCTGTGGAAGTTCGAGACGTCCAAGTTCTACGTCACCATCATCGACGCCCCCGGACACAGAGATTTCATCAAGAACATGATCACCGGAACCTCGCAGGTAAGTCCAAGCGAGAGGTCGCGGGTTTGATTTCCGCCTGCGGGCGAACTTTATCCTACCTAAACTGGGAAGAAAGTAAGGAATTTTGTGTAGGGTACCTCAACTGGAAAAATAGAGAAAGGAATTTTATCGAGTTATGCATGAAGTCACAAACGTCGTTTCCGCTTGATTCACTATGCTAAATTTTACGATTTTGACTTTGTTCTCGAACCAACAACTTCCAGATCCGGAGGCCAACACGTTAACCACTACACCACCTCCTACCGAAACAGGAGGGTAAAAGTTGACTTTGGTGGTCTTGAATAATCACGAATTCCTAGTAACTTGCAAAATAAACCGTAGATGGAAATATTATTTTGTTTCCCGAATTCGAGCTGCCAGAATAGTAGAATTTTATATTGACGGAGGTAGTAACTTGGAAAATGAACAACAGATGGAAATTTCTCTTGCAGATTCAGGTTGCCAGAATAGTTGACATTTGTATGTTTAACGAATTATTTTTCTTCCCCCCACCCAGGCTGACTGCGCTGTACTGATTGTGGCCGCCGGTACCGGAGAGTTCGAGGCCGGTATCTCCAAGAACGGACAAACCCGTGAGCATGCCCTCCTCGCCTTCACCCTGGGAGTGAAACAACTCATTGTCGGAGTCAACAAGATGGACTCCACCGAGCCCCCATACAGCGAGGTGAGTAGAGAAATGAAAAGATTAGTACACATTTTATTATTATTAATATTTAAGTTTGAAATATGAAATTATTACTTTATATTTACGGACGAAAAAAGGGAAGAAAAATCAATTTGAAAAAGAGTCATGTAAAAGAATGACAACACCCCCCAGAATAATCTCGCTCATTTTGTAGTGGGAACACTCATTTCATTAAATTACAATGCCTACAGGACATTCGGGGGAAAAAAATGGATGAAACTCACCACAAGTGAGCATAGGCCTTAGGGGTGTCCAAGCGGATGATCGCGACTTTTTTCCCGCGTTCAAAGTGTTTAAAGTTAAATAAAACTCATTATGTAACCATAATTTCAAACAATTTTCCTTGTTGCTTTTCAGGCCCGTTTCGAGGAAATCAAGAAGGAAGTGTCCGGCTACATCAAGAAGATCGGTTACAACCCGGCCACCGTGGCCTTTGTGCCCATCTCCGGCTGGCATGGAGACAACATGTTGGAGGTCTCCGACAAGATGCCCTGGTTCAAGGGCTGGGCCATCGAGCGCAAGGAAGGCAAGGCCGACGGCAAGTGCCTGATTGAAGCTCTCGATGCCATCCTCCCACCTTCCCGTCCCACGGAGAAGCCCCTGCGTCTGCCCCTCCAGGTAAGAGTCACCGGGAATCCGTCCCCGATCCTGGGGAACTGGTTTGTCCATGAAACACAAATTTCCCAATCCTCTAAATGAATAATGAATTTCAGCATTTTTTTCCAAACGTACTTGGCTGTTGTGTGATTTGCTGTCTCTCTCTTTTAATCAAGTCTGTCTTGTTTTTATTATTTAATTCATTTATGCCTGTTGCGTCAGTAAGTACTTAATTTTCGAAAGAATATGTTGTACTTTACAAAGGAATCAAGGATACACTTAAATGGGTAGATTACCGAATTATGAAATGTTATTCTTACCGTTATATTTAGTTGAATAATGTTAGAACAATCTATCCAATTACCGAATTCGTAACAAGATCTAATCCGCCCGTTTCTCGTTCTCTCCCCACTAGGACGTGTACAAGATCGGTGGTATTGGAACAGTGCCCGTGGGCCGAGTGGAGACTGGAGTCATCAAGCCCGGTATGCTGGTGACCTTTGCCCCGGCCAACCTCACCACTGAGGTGAAATCCGTCGAGATGCACCACGAAGCTCTGCAGGAAGCCGTTCCCGGAGACAACGTCGGTTTCAACGTAAAGGTAAGTGTGCCTGCCGTCACCTCTTACTTTAAACCCAATTTCTTCACATTCACACTAAACTTAATGAAGAAGGCCTGGATATTTCTCAAAGGTACATGAGATTTGCTCTCAAAACGCGTGTACCTTTGAAAAATTCATCTAGGATTCGTGGATTTTGCAAACACTACTCAAATCGCAAACAGCGAAATATTGGACCAAAAAGTAATGAAACCATGGTATTTTTTGAGCAAAAAACTCGGTTTTTTTACTATTTTATTTTGTGATTATTCCGCAAAAAGTCGAGTTAGTACCCATCTTAACGTAGATAACGAATGTGCAATAAAATATGGGGAGTCTCATTGAAAAAAAGTTTTCACCTGATTCGCGAATCACGATATTGCCAAAATATCCGCATCGAAAACCAAAGTCTCGTTTTTTTTATTATTATTATTATTATTTATATATTTTTTTTTTTTTTTTTTTTTTTTTGTTGGTTTTTTTAATTTTTTAGCCTTAAAATACCTTTTTTTCGCTAACAAGAGTAGCAAGTGAAAGAGCAAAGGTTGCTTTACCCCAGGTAAACCTGAAGTATCAGCAGGCCCCCACGCCTGCAGTGAGAAAAAAAATAACTACCTAGAATCTAGGCAATCAGTGTGATTTCTCAATTATTAATATTTTACGAAACATGGTATGTTAAGGCTAAATAATTGAGAAATCACACTGATTGATCTCAGGTACCATAAGCGTTGTACAAAACAATACAGAGTAAATGCAGTTTTTTTGTGTTATTATGTCACAACTTTGGTGCTCACTGCAGCATTGTAGGATTTTTCCAATATCTCAATAATCCTAAAATCCAATGTTTACCTACCATGCTGGCACCGGTCGCTATGCGCATTTATATTACATAGCTACTCATTTTCCTCACGAGGCTGAGTGGGCCCCGTAACGGCCAGTCACGGAATCAATCATTTGCATGATACAAATTTCTTGACCCCGCCGGGAATCGAACCCGGGTCTCCCGCGTGCAAGGCGAGCGCAGTGACCACTACGCCATGGGAGCTGACTCTAGTCCAAATTTCTTTGTATAAATGTGACAATTCATATAGGATTGAAAATATTCGATTTTCAACCTCACTTATATGCAACTGATCTAAATGAAAAATCTGATTTTTATACTGTCGGGATCTTTGACCATTTGGCCATTTTTCCCGTTGGGATTTTAATAACGGGACTTTCAGCCCTACGCCAAAAGTACCTGGAATCTTTGATCATCATATTTGACTTTTTTCAATCTTCACAGAACGTCTCCGTCAAGGAGCTGCGTCGTGGTTTCGTCGCGGGAGACTCGAAGGCCTCGCCGCCCAAGGCCACGCAGGACTTCACGGCCCAGGTGATCGTGCTGAACCACCCCGGCCAGATCAGCAACGGCTACACCCCCGTACTGGACTGTCACACCGCTCACATTGCCTGCAAGTTCGCCGAGATCAAGGAGAAGTGCGACCGTCGTACTGGTAAGACATTTCTCAATAAAATACTAAAAGTTAAAACACAACACAACTCCATCTTTAATTGTTTTTGTTGTTGGAATTTAAAAGAACCCGGATTTTTTTTTTTTTTTTTTTTTTTTTTTTTTTTTTAGGATTTGAATGTCTGGCTGGGGGACTATAAACAGTGAGTATACCAGCCTGAATTTTCTTTGCTAAAGAAATAGCAAAGGTTGAATCAAAGGGCATCCACTCGTAACATTCTGTAGCCAAAACCAAATGTCAGCCCAAAAGCGATCACCCTAGGGCTGATTGAGGGCTGACGAAAAACGCCGACCCCGTCTGTACACGGGAAAAGGCGAAGAAGAATTTAGTATTTGAATGAGAAAATACTGCGCTCATTGTCAAGCCAAAAAATCTGTCATTACATGTACGGCTGGTTTTGTGCTGAACCTATTAAATTGGAAAGAACTTCAGTCGAAGAATAGAGCATTATATGGAACGTCAGGCTTGCTCCAAAAACTCTGAAGTTAATACTTGCTTAGCTTACTTTGTGTCCGTCTTCAACGTCATTGGATTTTGACCTCCCAGAACTGTGCTCTGCACCTCCCAATAAAAAAGTTTAGATCTGCTTAATCCTGGTTTATCTGATGACTAATTTGAATTTTAATAACCCTTGAGGATTTGATGACTAATGTATTGTGTTTGCTGTGTTGTGTTCAGGAAAAACCACCGAGGAGAACCCCAAGGCCCTCAAGTCCGGAGACGCCGCCATCATCGTTCTGGTCCCCTCCAAGCCCATGTGTGTCGAGTCTTTCTCCGAGTTCCCTCCCCTGGGTAGATTCGCCGTGCGTGACATGAGACAAACCGTGGCCGTCGGTGTCATCAAGGTAAATAATAATCATGGAAATAAATACCTACCTACCTACCTCGACGATAATTATTCTTCTTAAAAAAAAAAAAAAAAAAAAAAAAAAAAAAAAATTACGATAATTGAACTATTAGTTCATCACCAGTTTAAACTTTACTGGATAACCAAAACCTGAATGGTTTACATTTCAGAAATAAATATGACAAAGATTCCCAATAGTTGAAACATGTATCACAAATGAAGACTGAACTATGGTATGACTTTATCTTTTAATCTTTAGAAAATAGTGACAACTTAATGGATATCAGGTAAATACTGTTTGTATTAGGTACCAAAAATCTGGGGAAGTAAGTAGGACTCACACGGATAATTTTGTGCGATAATTTACGTATGTACTCGGAAATAATCGTATTTTGTTCGTACGATGGTTTTCATACTTCGGAAAGAAAAGATAAATTACATAACATATTTTATTTCATAATTGAAAGAAAGATAAATCGTATTACTATTGATTTTGTCTAATATAACTAATCATGTTCCTCTTATGTTTGCTTGCAGAGTGTGACCTTCAAGGACGTCTCTTCCGGTAAAGTAACAAAGGCCGCAGAAAAGGTGCAGAAGAAGAAATAACTAGGCGGCATGGCTGAACTTCCACCACCTTCAACCAAAACCACCACCAACACATCTACATCAACAACAGCAGCAGCACTACTTGACAACAACAGTCGTCTCATCCACCAAACACACAGGATAGACATGAAGGATGAGATGAGAGGAGGAGAAGAAGTAAAGAGGAAACGCAGAAGAGAAGATAAAAACCAGAAGACGAGACTGAGTGCAGAACGGGAGGAGTCTGCGAGAAGAAAAACCCCGACATTTTCAAATCCGTGTTCCCATCGGAAAACCTTTCGGAGGAAAAACCTGGCGCTCCTCCTTAGACAAGTTATCAATAATTTAATCTGTAGCTGATACAACAATTGCTGTGTGTGACATGTTCCCCCGCCCCCGCTTGATATAACCGACCTCCCCCCCTACACCCCCCTCTCTATCTGCATTCATATAATACATTATTCTCTTTACTAAGCAAAAAAATCAATATGGATATTTAAAACGTGCGTTTTCTATTTTACTAAACAAATTAATTTTGCATTTAGCGCCTCATGGAATGATAGTTGGTAGCTTTGGGCTTTCGAAATCCGGGGACAGAGGGGCAGCTTACAATCAAGACTTGGAAAAATGAAAAATTCGGTCTGTGTTTTCTTCATGACAGAGCCTCCTTGTTAATTTCGTTTTCTTTCTTGTTTTTTTAGTTTTAAATTTTCTTTCTCCTCTCCCCCTCTATTTCTGTTGCTGTCTATTATTTTTTGTGTGTTATTTTTTTTATTTCTTTTTTATATTTGAAAATTATTTTATGCAAAAAAATAATTATTAAACCCCCATGGATATATTTGAAAAAACAAAGTCTCGCGTTTTGACGTTTTTATTTTCTGTTGGTTTCAATTTCTTGGGTTACCTTTATGTTTTTAACCGCGATTTCATTCTCAAATCCGCCTCTTTCCATTAGGTAGTTGAAAGTCTTGATTTTTCCAAGTCTCCTGTATAGGATATTGTTGATTTATCTTCTACCTTTGGGCTTTTATTTTGGGTGATTAAACTGATTTAACTGATTAGGTTTCTTAGGTCCTTTGAACCATGATAGACGTGAAAGGGTGACGTATTTTGTACCCACAAATATTAAGTGAGTATCAAGTTTGACATCGATGTTAGTGCTTGGGGCATGTAGGTACATCTGGGCTCATCGAAGTCAATATTCGAAAGTTATATATTATGTTGGTTACGACATTTCCTGTCATGATTGGGTATCGAACCCGCACCTTCTGAACCAAGCGTTAGATGAACAACATTAGATGTATGGGCTAGGAGTAGGAACTTTTCGCCACAGCCTAGTTGAACTAAACTTATCCCACCCAAGTAGGTTTCGTTCTCGGAACGACTGGTTTCTCTCGTCTTTTTTCATCCATCAATTTCGGGACGATAAGACTTGATCCGTCAATCAAATGGAAGATATGGTGAGACCCAGTTCTGAGGCGACACTAGATTCGACATTCCTCACTAGAAAACCGTTCCCAGGCCAGCGTAGTTAGCTTGGTTGGCAGAGCGTCTGCGTTGTAAGCGCTAGGCCGTGGGTTCGATTCCCGAGGGCGGATTTTATCCTAAAGGGATAAGGTTCGTTCCCGGAACGGCTGGCTTTCTCCTCTCCTCTCTTCCTTCTCTCTTCGATTTCGGAACGATAAGACCTTAGCAGTTACAGTTCCCTCTACCAAACCTCTTCAAAACATCCCTCAAACAATTAATGGAAGATGACTCACTGGGTGTTGACATCCAATCAGTTGAATCTACCTTACAATCGAAATACCTGAATGAGATTTTTTTGTCGATGGGTGGGTATCGAACGCGGGACCCTGCAAGGGTTTTGGTACTTGATATTTGGTTGGTATCAAATGGTAAGAATTGACTATCAAGTCATTTTCTTACATGATATTTGGACGAGTCACTGGTTAGGGTATCACGTGCTGTAGGTTGCACTCAGCCTTTTGAGAAAATTCCGTTAGCGGGTAGGTCGCGGGTTCATTTCCCGCCGGGAAAGAAATCTTTTCCTAGAGAGTTATGGTTCGTTCTCGGAACGGCTGGCTTCCTCCTATCCTATCCTCGTTCTCTCTTCGATTTCGGGATGATAAGTCGATAAGACCTCCCGTGTTACAGAGAAAAGGAAGACAGGAAAGGAGAAAGCCATCGTTCCGAGAACGAACCTTATCCCTTCGGGATAAAATCCACCACGGGCGGGAATCGAACCCGCGGCCTAGCACCTACAAGGCAGACGCGGTACCAACCAAGCTAACTAGGCTGACGGAATAAAAGAAATTAAATAGCCCACGACAATTTTTTAGGATAATACCTATTTAAAGTTTGAAGGTTGACAAAAATAAATGACCGTGTGAGGGACACCTTGGTGGTTTAAGTACGCCCTCTTCCGTTTCGTCGTTGAAGCTCAAAATGACAACAAACAAACAATCTAAACATAAACATAACCTCACTTTTTCCTTTCAGTTTCGCTTTTCTACGGAAACTAGGTAAGAAAATATTTGACGATTTTAACTTTTTTATCCATCTTTATCCCATTAAATAGCCTTAATCCGATGATTTTTCCTGTAGATCCTTAATCTCGACACTCTCAACTTTAAAACAAGGTCGGTATCGATTAATTTGGACTTTTTGGGGATGAACAAATTCAAATTTTAACAAGTTGGCATCTTCGGTTCCACAGTAAAAGTTCGGGGTTAATTCGTTCATTCTGAGTTTCAGTTTCAATTCTTTAGCTTATATTTCAAATTCCGTCCGAGTTGAGAAATTAGACCCATTTCAGTCGATTGTAGTTTACTCCAACGGGAAAAGGGTGATTCACTTTACAATATATCAACAAAAAGTCAACTCTAATTTGGTACCTGCTCAAATCTCCCCACCTCTGACCCATATTTCTGATTTTTAATCATCACCTATGTAATTAATTTACTTCTGCTCTCCAGGATTTAATCCAAGATGGGTCGTGTTATCCGTGCCCAGCGTAAGGGAGCTGGTAGTGTGTTCAGATCACACAACAAACACAGAAAGGGAGCTCCCAAGCTCCGATCTCTGGACTTTGCCGAGAGACATGGATACTTGAAAGGAGTTGTCAGAGTAAGTACAGAGTGTTTTCTCAAGCTTAATAAATCCTTCCAGTGATTTTCCTGTGATTAAATTAATTCCAGACCGTAAATCTGACAAGTTCTTTGATGTACTTTTGCCAAATTTCATCTATATTAACCCTTTATTTCTCTCTCTACTTTTCATTATTGGAGTTCAAATGCTTGCATAATAAATGAAGAATTTTTGAACCAAACCCCTTTTTCTAACCCAGGTTCCAGATGTGATTTTATCAATGTAAAGTGAGTTTACACCAGGGAACGACATTTGTGACAAGAATTAATGCTGAATCCATCCCTTTCCCTGTTTCTGAATTATATTGCAAATGTTTTCCATCTTTCAGGATATCATTCACGACCCAGGTAGAGGAGCTCCATTGGCTGTCGTCCACTTTAGAAACCCGTACAAATTCAAGACCAACAAAGAGCTGTTCATTGCCCCCGAAGGCATGTATACAGGCCAGTTTGTGTACTGTGGAAAGAAAGGTAAGATTGTCATGATTTAGGTAGGTACATACCTTCCTTGAGAGCAACATTTTCTATCATTTAAACCCTCACCCTCATTTTGATCTAGAAATCCAGAATCACAAAATAGTAAAGTACCTATAATGAAATAGAGGAACAGAATAGAATATACCTTGTTTATCCTGCTGGAATGGAACTCTAAAGTCCCCTTACCACCACAGATTAACCAAATGTAAAGGATTGATTGAGTTGCTCTTTTTGAAATGCAATATAGCCAATTATTGATTAGAAACTTAAATTTAAAGCTGATATTGGGACCCCAGCTTTTATTGAGAATTTTGTGATGTTTATAGGTTAAATACTTTACTTGATTTACTCCTAACCTTCTCAATCTTTCTCTTACAGCCACCCTACAGATCGGTAATGTGATGCCTGTCGGAGGAATGCCCGAAGGAACCATTGTGTGTAACTTGGAAGAAAAAACCGGTGACCGAGGTCGGCTAGCCAGAGCTTCGGGCAACTATGCCACAGTCATTGCTCACAACCCTGACACAAAAAGGACCCGAGTCAAGCTGCCCTCAGGTAACTATTTTGTACCTAAAAAAAAAAAAAAAAACTAACTGACTGCATGTTATTTTAGTTTTGACAAGGAAGTGTTTTAGACACAAACTATTAATGTTAATTAAGATCAATGCACTCATTTATTATAAACTACTAATGTTGATCAAGATAAAATGCACTAGTTTAGGATGAGAAAGAAGCCTTGCTATTCTCTTTATTTATTTCTCAATTTTGAATAAATAATCATTCAATTTTCTCTGTGTCCTTCATTTCTTTTTATTTATTTCTCAATTTTGAATTAATAATCATATAATTTTCTCCATGTCCTTCATTTCAGGTGCCAAGAAAGTGATCCCATCCGCTAACCGAGCCATGGTTGGCATCGTAGCCGGAGGCGGTCGTATTGACAAGCCCATCCTGAAGGCTGGTCGTGCCCACTACAAATACAAGGCCAAGCGTAACTGCTGGCCCAAGGTACGAGGTGTGGCTATGAACCCCGTTGAGCATCCCCACGGAGGTGGTAACCATCAGCACATCGGTAAAGCTTCAACTGTGAAGAGAGGAACGAGTGCAGGTAGAAAGGTAAGTGTGCTTCTGTTGTATATTCAGGGTTCAAGTCGTATTTAAATCACAAGTAATTCATCTAGCAAACAGCAATTAAAGGGGAAATGACATTTGATGTTCTGAAATAATTCATTTTCACTCCTAATATCATTTGGAGGTAGTATGTAAATGGTATAGTGCACCTGCTTTGTAAGTGCTAGGTCTCATGCTTTTCCCCCCACTCAGGGCAAAACTATATCCTAAATGAATAAGGTTTATTGCTCAAAGAAGCCAGCTTTCCCACATCCTAAGGTGGAGTGAAGGTATATTATGTCCTGTCCCCTTTTTGAATTTTGGACTAGAAGATCTCAGTTGTTACTGCTCTGGCCCATTCAATGAAAAAAAAAAAAAAAAAAAAAAAAGTTGTGGCTCTTAGGTATAATAAAAATAAAAATGACATGAAAAAACAGTCTGAGCACAGAGAGCAGATCAGCGTCTAGCTAGGGGACTATAAACAGGAAGTAGACTAGTCCAAATTTCCTCATGCTATATCAATAGCAAAGGTTGAGTGCAAAGGGCATCCCACTCGGATGAGGAAGAAGAAGAACTCGAAGAGGACAAAGAAGAAGGAAGAGTGGAGAAGAATAAGTATTAGAAGAAAAGGGGGATGAAGAAAAAGTTGATAAAAAAAAGGAAAGAGAAAACACCACGAAAATTAGGAAGAGGAAGAAAGAGAGGATTAATAAAAAGGAGTGTAAAAAGGGAATTTATCAGATTTTATGACAAGTTTGTGTGTTTAGTTGATAAATAGTTTATAGGTAAGAAGCATGTTCGTAAGATGCAGTTATAGTAAATCAGGAGATACCGATAAAATAAAGATAAAATCCTGCTTATTATACAAATGCATCACGAATTCTAGGAGAAGAGACAATTCTATTCTATTCGATTCAATTCTATTCTCCATACCTATCTCTATTGTTTTTATGTAATTTACGACACCTATATTAGCCACACCTAAGATCATAGGTTGATAGGTTTCTGATGCCATAGTAGGTCTTACCTACTGTGTGGTAAGCCAAACAACTTACCCACTCACCTACCCAATAGGTACTTAAATATCTATATGTATCTACCTAGTTACAGTGATAACCGTAGTATAATTTTATGTGGCAACTATAAGCCTGTGGAGCGTGGATTAAATTACCAATAATACCTTAGAGGTGGGGAGAGGGGGTTTTCCCTGGTAATATAATCATTAATCTTGGATAGGTCTAGTTATAGGGTGCCACCTGTAAAAACTGACCATCGAAATGTCAGCCAATTACCTACATTTCTCTTTCTATGGGACTTGGAACAAATTGATGAGAACAGAAAAAGAAGGAGGACATTTTTAAGGCCCTACACTGGGAAAAAAAACTAGGGTGCCGGCAGCCTAATCGGGTGACTGGGTTCCGGCACTCTTATGTTGAACTCTATATCGGGAAGCTCGACACTATAATATGTATAGCATTAAAACAGCCTAAATCAGGGGAAGTAACCCAATAATATCGAGTTCTTCCACCCTATACTTGTGGCACGCTGTCACGCCTGTCACCATTCTTTTCTTCTCCAGTGTAAAGCGAAGGAGTGTGGTAAAAAGGAGCCGTTGGACGTCCGAGCTGGCTTTATAACATTCTTTTTTTTTCAAGAGGTTTGACAGAGGGAACTGTAACTGCTATGGTCTTATCGTCCCGAAATCGAAGAGAGAAGGAAGACAGGCATTACAGATTGGTCTGATTGCTGCTAGACGTACTGGTAGAATTCGTGGAGGTAAAACTGAGACCAAGAAAGACGATTAGATACTCCACTGACAACCTCTTCTTATCTGTTGACTTATTTTCCATCATGCTATATTATACAAATAAAAAAAAATCTTGTTTATACTCAACATTTGGTTGTATTTTTCTGTGTCACACTGTTAACTTTTAGGGTAGTGCATCTACCTTGTAAGTGCTAGGTCGCGGGTTCGATTCCCACCCACTTTCTATTGAGATGATATGACAGGTACTATCAAGACATTGTTAGGGATGATAAGACCTCAGCAGTTTCCTGTCAAAACTGTTGGAAAAAAAAAATCAAAGAAGGTGGTAGGTGGTATTAAATAAATAAATATGAACTCTGGTATATTTTCATCTTTACATCCATCCATCCATCCATCCATCCATCCATCCATCCTACTTTAATGAATGCTGAATGCCCTTTGAGTTTAAAGTTAATCCAGCTGGAAACAACCTGATTAAGACTTACATCAAAGTATGGCTTAGGTATTTTTTTTTTTTTTTTTTTTTTAAGAGGTTTGACAAGGGAACTGTTGATTGCAAGCTCGTTTATTTTTCCTACGAGCACATCATGTAATATGGAAGTTGATTCAATTATAATTATTTATCATTCATTGTGTTAACAAAAGTCATGTTATGATACAATGGAGGAGTTGCAAATGGGTAAAAATTATAAATAAATGGTCAATTCCTATGTAAAAAGTTGGGAAATTCCAAATCTGAGGTCAAAACTCCGAAAAAATAACTGTAAAAGGTCGAAAATTCAATTTTTATAATGAAAGAGTTCAAAGATTTGTGACGAGATGTGCGTCACGAAACATAGTAATTAATGTCTTACCACTTACCTTGTAAAAATATGCGCATCAAACCAACAAAATGCGCACTTATGTTGAGCAAATTGCGCTAAATTTGCAATCACGCAGACCCACGGTGTGAAAATTTGCGCATCAAAAGAAATCTTAGAAACTAGAAACCATAGGGCGGAAATAGAACCCGCGCTCTAGCACTTACAAGTTAGACACTCTAGCTGGCTAGGCTGGCTCACAATCCCCTTTGCCTTTGCAAGATGAACGAAATATGTACCTACCTATACCTAGATTCCTAGAATGAAAATAAATTAAAATAAATGACATGTGGAATAAAACGAGATGATAAAATGAATGAATAGGAAGGCAGGTATGAAGAAGAAAATTTTCCGTGAAGGCATGAGAAGAATTTGCAAAGAAGAATAGATGTGAGGAAGTTAAGGAATAAATGAAGAGGAGGAAGAGAAAAAGTTTAGGTTTAGAATAAGGAGAGAGGGATAAAGAAAAAGAGGAGTGGAAGAAGAAGGAGGAGGAGGAAGAGAAAGAAAATAGAAAGGAAAAAAGATGATGAAGGAAAAGAAGAAGAAGGAGGAGGAGGATGAAAAGATGGAGAACAGACCACTATCGGTTGCTTAATCTTCATTGAATACGAAGAAGGAAGGAAGGAGAAGAAGAAGAATCATTAAGAAGAAAGAGAAGACTCGGACGGAATAAGAAGAAAGGAAGAAGAGAAGGAGAAGAGGAGGGAAGGAGCAATAACCATCAAGTTAATGATCATGAGCCAGAATGGGAAAACTTTAGGCTCGAGAAGAAAAATGCCAACCCCATCTGAACATGAGAAAAGGCAAAGAAGAAGATGACATGAAAGAACAAGAAATATTTAGTCCTATTTGACTGGCTCTAGTGTAATGGTCAATATACCTGCCTGGTCATCAGGAGGTCATAGGTTCAATCCCAGCTAAGATGCATTTTAGCCTCAGCAATGAGGCCAGAAAATCAAACCTACAAAAACGATACAACCTTGCACTCTAGCAGACAGTTGCATGACTCCAGTGTGAGAGGTCTCATGGGTTTAACTACCAAACCTATCTAGAGAGGGGCAAAGACCCCTCTTAAAATAAATGGTAAAACAAAACCTCTTTCAGTTGCTCTCTAGTTCACATAATATTACACATTCCATTTGTAGAGAATGTAGAGATGCGCAAAGAGTGAGTGAGTTTGAAAATAGTAAATTACTTATGTCACTGGACAACTCAGTCCATGAGTTAGATCCTAAAATACAACTCCCCATGGTCATAGGGAGTTAGGATCTAACTCATTTATTGAAGGTACCAGCTGCCTAGTCAGTCTGACTTATTTATTTTTACAACTAAAACACTCAGCATGGGTTTCAACAACCTTCTTTTTAGTCCCCTGTTAGCATAACATCCCTGTGAAGCCTATACATATCAAATGGAACTCAACAGGCTGTTAGCTTAACAGGCCTTCTAGAGTAATCTAGAGGCTATATAAATATTGGTGAAACTGACCATCAGTCCATTTTCTTTCCAGAAGGTTCTATGCTCATAATGTTTGGGCAATTGTCCTTCAGACAGCATTAGTTTATTGAATAGATTACCTAGTTCCTTTATATAACTCACTCAAACACTCACTCTTAACACATTTCTAGTATCTACTGCAGTGGTGTCCAATCCTCAAATACAGCATGTGTTCAGACAAAAATTTCAAACACCGAGTCCGTGGCTCCTCAGGATGCCACACTCGATGTGTCACCATCCCGCACCTCTTCGTCTTCCGAAATATTTGTCGACACTACCGATGAGTTGGTTTCCGACAGGACAGCTCCCTTGGGAATGTTGAACTGACGCTTCAGAATGTAGATCTTCTTATTGGAGAGACTGATAATGTAACAATGTTCAGGATAAGTGACTGTGGAATAGAAAGAAAAGTTTTTACAACAGGGCAAAGGTCCTCTTTTTTGTAACATGAAAAGGAACACAATCTGTACAAATTTCAAGTGTGTTTTTTATTGCCCCCAAAAAACATAAATTTTATCATACCATAAAAAAGTGTGATAAAATAAAACCAGCTTGCTATCAACTTATCCAGGGAAATATTCCTTTAATTAACTGATGGAGGGTAGCATGTCTGCCCTGAAGGAATATATCCTTAACAGATAAGGTTTTTTCGTGGAATGGTTCGCTTTCTCCTATCCTGTCTTCATTCTCTCTTTACTTTGGGGATGATAAAATCTTAGTGTCAGTTCCATCTATCAAACATCAAAATAAACTTACTAGTAACCTCAGAGGAAAACTTACTAGTAAGCTGGTTATAGCCATGGGTGTGCGGTGGAATGGAATCAACCAAACGTAGAACATTGGTGATCACAGTGGCAGTGTGCTCAGAATTTTTCAATTCTCCGTCAGACTGTAGAAAAGAATAACAATTACTAAGAAGGCTGTAGAGATTCGTAGATTCGTAGTAGCTTAACCCATCCTTTAGGGCTGTTTACCCCTACACCTAAGCCTCGGAGTGGGCTTTTTGTGTTTGGAGTTAAGCTGCTATCCCCGAGCCTTGATGGAACCTCGAAGCACCCTCACTGGTATATTTCAACCTCCTCAGTTTCTCTAAAATTCACCTGCAGCAGCTCTAGAAAGTCCGCACAATCAGGTTTATTCCAGAGAAAAGCTGTGAGTCCATATATTACTCCATTAAGAGGATACCAAGAGGTGCCATCCAGGCTAGAGGGCTTGGCTCAAGACCTCCGAACCGAAGGGGGCTTGAGGGATTTAGAGTCTGCTCTCGGGGGGCCTTGATGGAACCTAGAAGCACCCTCACTGGTATATTTCAACCTCCTCAGTTTCTCTAAAATTCACCTGCAGCAGCTCTATAAAGTCCGCACAGTCAGGTTTATTCCAGAGAAAGCTGTGAGTCCATATATTATTCCATTGAGAGGATACCAAGAGGTGCCATCCAGGCTAGAGGGCTTGGCTCAAGACCTCCAAACCGAAGGGGTCTTGAGGGATTTAGAGTCTACTCTCGGGGGGCCTTGATGGAACCTAGAAGCACCCCCACTGGTATATTTCAACCTCTTCAGTTTCTCTAAAATTCACCTGCAGCAGCTCTATAAAGTCCGCACAGTCAGGTTTATTCCAGAGAAAGCTGTGAGTCCATATATTATTCCATTGAGAGGATACCAAGAAGTGCCATCTAGGCAAGAGAGCTTGCTCTGGGGTCTGATGAGGGATATTCAGGTACATAATTATGTCGTCGTACCCTACTTCCTGAGACGGACTTGACCATAGTCCCATCCAGGTACCCTCAAAAGAGCCAGTGTTATTGTCTGTGGCTTGACAGGGCTGGTTTTGTCGCAGTTTTACGTCCTGTCTCCATTTCTAGTGTTGTAATTGTGCTTAGAAGGCTGTAGGGAAAAGATAGTCAAGTGATTGAACAATGGTCAAGGCACTCTCCTCGTAAATAGAAGGGCAGAGGTTTGAAACCATCATGGACACAGAATTTTATTCTCTTTATATTCGAGACCAACCTCAGTGGTGCGCTGGTTAGCACAGTGGACTCTGAATCTGGAGGTTGCTGTTCGAGTCCAAGCCAAGTCATAAAATCAAGTGTAGTATATTAAGCAGGGAACAACATTTGTGACAAGCATTTATGCTCAACACAATTAAAATTCCTATTTGAGACTTTGGCTGGGTAGGTAATTGAGTACTACAAGCATTGAGGGTTTTGTGAAAAGAGATAACTTACAGCAAGTACTGCTCCTTCATGGTTGAGAATCAAGTATCCCAGCTTGTCTTCCACATTTTCAAACACCATTATGACTTCTTTTGATAGCTCGGGGCTGGGAAAGTTCCTTTAGATAGCTTGGGGTTGGGAAGTACCTTTGGCGTTTTGATTACCTACCAGTAAATCCTAGGATTACTGTTGTAAGTTTAGTATAATAAAGCTTGTTCTCTGTCACAATAATTCACTTTCAATCCAACTTTATTCTTATTTGCTTTTTGCTTTTTTCCCTAGATCCCTAAAATTTCAAAATTTCGCGCCTGAAAGTGCTCAGCTGTGATTAAAAAGATCTGTTCACACGGCGCACGATTCTCAATCACAGAAAAGTATGGCACATTGCATATCTAAAATATTTTTACGGCGTACACAGGTTACATTTTTAGCTAAATTCCTGTTGGACAACCGGTGCCGATAGCCAGATAACTAATACGTAATACGAGTACCTAGGTATAACGTTGAATACACCAATTCCTGACGGATCACTAATGTTAAGCAAAATTCTGTGTGGTTGGTAATCTGATGAAGTTATTGTCTGAGGCATCAAGTTTTAGTTATTGTCTATTGTCTATTGTTTTTTTTTTTTTTTTTTTTTTTTTTTTTTTTTTGGTAAGAGGAGATCAGTTTATTTACAGAAAAAAAAATATAATTTATGACACAGTCAATTTTTTTTTTTTTTTTAAAATTAAAAATAGTCAATAAAGAATAATTTTCATTATGAGAGGTAAAAGTTTTGAACTAAGAAAGTATATTAACAACATTTTTGTCCTAAACGGGTAAGGTTCGTTCTCGGAACGGCTGGGTTTCTCCTACTCTGTCTTCCCTCTCTTTCCGCTTTCGGGACGATAAGACCTTAGCAGTTACTGTTCCCTTTCTCAAACCTCTTCTTAAAACTTTTTAGTTTTTTTTTTTTCTCCTTGTAGGTACCTAGTACCTACCTACTTATGTGCTAGCTAAGTCATGGGTTTGATTGCCGCTCAGGGTGAACTTTATCCTCCACAGATAAGCTTTGTTCTAGGAACGGATGTCTAGTGTTAGGTTGTTAACCTAAACATTATTTTTCTATAGATACAAATTTTCTATCTCCTGTACCTACCTACAAAGTCCATTTTTTAAATCTAAGAGATCAGTAAAGTTTCACAGTCAGTTAATAGATAAAAAATAGAAAGTAATAAAATAACAATGTGTGTATCTGTGCCTGCATCAATATAAAATGCACTTGTTTGCCACGCAGAAAGTTCCGGGTTCGATTCTCAGATTCGGATAAAAAAATGACAAGGGACACATTTTGAGTAAAATTTTATCTTATTGCTTGAAAAAATTTCAATTGCCAAGTCAATTCCTTCATGAGGGGCATTGCTATCAATTTTTTCTCTCTGTTCCTCTCTCTCTCTCTCTCTCTCTCTCTCTCTCTCTCTCTCTCTCTCTCTCTCTCTGCCAGTCTAGTTAGCTTGGAGGGTAGCGCGTCTGCCTTGTAAGCGCCAGGTCGTGGGTTTAATTCTAGTTCTCGGAACGGCTGGTTTTCTCCTATCCTGTCTTCCTTCTCCCTTCCATTTCGGGACGATAAGACCTTAGCTGTCTTCTCCACATTTTGTTGAATACACAAAATTGCCTCTTTTCCTCTCACTCTCGAGAGGAGG
The DNA here is from genome assembly GCF_000475195.1 of Diaphorina citri. Classification (NCBI taxonomy): domain Eukaryota; kingdom Metazoa; phylum Arthropoda; class Insecta; order Hemiptera; family Psyllidae; genus Diaphorina; species Diaphorina citri. Next base: position 33,176 of record NW_007378683.1, read on the forward strand.
AACATTACCTCAAGGGAAGGAAACTTCCCTCAAGAGAGGAAAAATTCCCACAAGAAAGGAAAAATTCCCTCAAGAGAGGGAAAATTCCCTTAAGATAGGGAAAATTCCCTGAAGAAATGTAAAATTCCGTCAAGAGAGGAGAAAATTCCCTCCTTCCCCCTACCATCCAACTTAAATTCACTCCTAAATCTGTTTGGTTTCCACCATGGAGTTCTGTCTCTTCTCTTCCATCCCCTCCACATGCACGTAGTCCGAATAGTTATTATTATTACTATTCCCAACCTTCCCGCCCCCTCCCAAGTCCCAATCCCCACTCGCGCCGAAACCCGCGCCGCGCGACGTCGCGGCATAATCGCGGAAATCGCCGCCCGCGGCATACGCATCACCACGACAACACACGTAACACAGACAGCACGTATACGCGGTAGACGCGGCGTAATTCGTGATCAGAATCCGCTTAAACGCGTCGCGAAACTCCTTATTATAAATAGAGTAGATGATTGGGTTAAAAGCAGAGTTGGAGTAGCCCAGCCAGGTAAGGATCTTGAACCAATAGCCGGGTATGCACGTCTTGCAGAAGGCCGCAATGATGTTGACGCAAAAGAACGGGACCCAGCACAGGAGGAAGGTGCCCATGATGACACCTACGGTGATGGCGGCCTTATGGTCGGACACGTGATAGGGGGAGGAGGTGGTAGTAATGTGGAGGGCGGGGGAGGGGCGAGGGAGGGAGGAGGAAGAGGGGAGGGGACGTGTTACGGCTCGGATGGACTTGACGTGCTTCTGAGCGTAGCAGTAGAGACGAAGGTAGATACCTGACGGAAGGGCAGAATAGAAGGGGTTTACAATTAGAATTTGATGGTACAGAAATTGAATTTTATCCTAAACAGATGAGGTTCGTTCTCGGACCAGTGGGCTTTCTCCTGTCCTATCTTCCTTGGAGGGCAGGGCGTCTGCTAGGTCGCCTGTTCAATTCCCGCCCGGCTCAAGCTTTACCTTAAACAGATAAGATTCGTTCTCGGAACGGCTGGTTCTCTTCTACCCTATCTGCCTTCTCTCTTCGCTTTCGGGACCATAAGACCCTAGCAGTTAGGTACAGTTCCCTCTACCAAACCTCTACTAAAAAATAAGTTAAGCATTTCTGTGCGTGGTTGGTATCTGGCTATCTGGATGGTTTATCACCATAAGAAAAGAGATCTAACGTCTTACCCAGCATGACAATACACGGCACATAGAAGCTAATACAGGAGGACACCACGGCGTACGTCGGTGTCAGGTCCAGAGCACAGGTAGGCAGTTCCCCCTCATATAACTCGACCGGTACCGGAGGCCGATGAAGGCCGAGGCTGATGGGAACGAAGGAGATGAGAGCGGCCAGAAGCCAGATGCAGGCTATCGTCCCCACGGCCACCTTACGGGTCACCCAACGAGAGTATCTGTACAGAGAGAACATCAGAGAGTATTAGGGTAGAAACATACTACTCACGTCACGTGAGCTCACGTGACGTTAAGGCAGTGTGGCCAGGAGCCAGATGCAGGCTATGGTCCTCACGGCCACTTTACGGGTCACCCAACGAGAGTATCAGCTGTAAGGGAGAACATCAGAGTATGTAAGGTTGTGGTTATGTACCGGATTGAGATGAGACAGGACTAGGTGAGACAGGATATTGTTTCTACAGTTTGGCATGGGAGTGGTAACTTAAAAACAAGGCAAGTATACCAACTTTGCCTATCTCAACCCGGTACATAACCACGGCATAAGGGTTGAAAGTTAGAAACACACTATCATAACGTCACATGAACTCATGGGGAGTCAGAAAGATGTAGTTCAAAGTTTTCCCATAATGTTGCATGTAATGCCATTCAGGACAGTCCAACTATCATCACATCACGTGAGCATCTTTCTGACTCTCCATGAGTTCACGTGACGCGACGTGATGGTAGTGTGTATCTACCTTTAGGACCATTTCACATCTAGACTCCAAAATGTAGGTTGCAGTTTTGTGTTCTATTCACCTCTTTTCTTCCCCTCTAAAAGTTAAGGTGATAAGGTGTATATGTATATAAGGAATCTTAACTTCTTGCTCCTCCTTCCTTTTCATCTTTCTCCCTTCTCTCTTTTTCTCTTCCTCCTCCTTCTTCTCCCTTTCCCTCCTCTTCCTTCTTCTTCTTCTTCTCCTCTTTCATATCTAATCTCAATATAAAGGGAAAGCTAACGTAATAACTGGGGCTCTGTTTACCCAACGATGTAACTCAATTTTTCCTCAACACTTTTCTTTCCCACCCCTTCCCATTATTCATACCTGTCTTCCTCCTTTTCAACTCATTCTCTTCTCTTACACCTCTGTTCCCTCTTCTATTACAAGTCTCTTCCCTCTTGCCCTTCTTTTCTCTTTTTCCTACACCGCTCTTCTTCTTCTCCTCCATCCTTATTTACATCTCTTTTCCCTAATATCTTCCTCTACCCTTCCCCTTTTCTGACAGCTCTCTTTCCCTTTCCTCCCATTATTTACCTCTCTTCCTTACTTCCTCTTTCCCTTTTCTTTCCAACACTTTCAATCCCTTCTTACCTCAGTGGGTCTTTGATATGTACCTATGATCCGGCCATGAACTCACGTTAGTGGGCCTCGCCTGAGTGGGCCGTTAGTGGGTCTTACCGGAGTGGGTCTTTGATATGTAGGTACTCACATTTTAGTGGGCCTTACCTGAGCGGGTCTTTGATATGTATGTACCGGTCCAAACTGATGGCACACAGATTCAAAATGGAGGACGTTGAGCACATGACGTCGAACGCAATCCAGGTATCACAGAACTGAGGTCCAAACATCCAATAGCCTGTGGAATACGGAAAATGATATATCTAGTATTATCAAATTCTAGTATCTACCTATTACAATCTTCTTCCAAGCTTCCAACTCCGTGAGATATGTAGGTGCCATGCCGTGAGATAGGTGCCATGCCTATCTCACGGACACGGAAAGTAAGTAAGTATCTTCTTCCTCCTCGCCCTTTCCCGTGTACAGACGGGGTCGGCGTTTTTCGTCAGCCTCTCAATCAGCCCTATGGTGATTGCTTTGAACTGACATACCTATTTGAATTTGGCTACAAAAAGTGGATGCCCTCCCCACTCATCCTTTCCTAATGTCTTTAGCAAGGGAAGTTTCAGGCTGGTATCCTCCCTGTTTAAAGTACTCCAGCGAGACCAATGTCGTGAAATGTCTTTTTAATTCTAAATCAGATCTCTTCCTTTTCCGCTCCCCATAAGAGGTAAAATTGGAACAAGCGATCATTTATAATTTTATTCCCAAAAAGGAAGGGATATGGAACTGGGCTAGGGTCGAGGGTCCGGGCTCCCACTTACCTAACAAATCGTTGACTAACGCGAAAGACATGACTAGGGCGGCCACAAAGAGGTCCGCTATGGCCAGTGAGGCCAAGAACAGGTTGCCTATCCTCCTGAGGCCGCGGTCAGTATAGATGGCAGCACACACCAGGATGTTACCGGCTATGGACAGGAAGATCAGGAGCGACAGGAACACTCCTGGCGGAGGAGAAGAGAACTAAAGGTTAGTATCACGTGACGGTGAGGTGGCGGTGTACGTGTTAAGTTCCAATCTTTGAAATCAGCGATTCTCAACCGGGGTAGTAATGGTACACATCAATCTAGGTATGGGTACCCGGTACTCATTATGATGGTGGTGGGGGCTCGTGAGATTGAACCCGGGCACCCAAGGGGTACGCGGGTGAAAAAAAAGGTTGAGAACCGCTGTTTTAAATAATGAATGAAGTAAGGGAAGTGACCCAATATTTAATTAAGATTGACAATTTCTGCTTGACATAAGTTTACTACTCAAATAAATAAATAAATAATTAAACGTGAAATCCGAAGAGAAAATATAGCCAAGCTGAAACTGAGAGAAGGTTGAAGGAATTAAGATTCAGCAGGCACGAAAAACTGGGAATGCAGACTTGGCCTTTGTTTTCTGATCTCACCACTTTTATAGGCCGACATTTTTGGATAGGAACTTGGCCTTTTTTTTCACATTTGTGTTTTTGTGGGGTTTTTATTAAGCAATGTCTTTTGATGTGACATTATGAACTATGTTCTTAAGCCTATAAAATATACGAGACCTTGTTTAGACTCCTGGGGTAAAGGGACTTTTCAGTCTCATTCGAGCAGGATAAACAAGGTAACAAGTTCTATTCTATTCCATTCTATTCTACCTTACTCTGACTAAATTGTAAACTATCCTTATTTCTAGGCTTGCCAAACGTCCCGAATTGGCCGGGACAGTCCCGAATTTCAGGGGGTGTCCCGGCGTCCCGTTCAGTTTTTCATTTAATGTTGACATGTCACACGTCCCAGATCAGTGGTTCGTAACCTATTGCCCTTAATACGTTTGGTACTTGTTCAGAAGTCACGTCAATTTAAAATTGCTGAAAGGAGCTGTCACAAATCAGCAGTGACCAGTGTTGTTATAGGGTTAGGTTAAACACAAAAAGAAGCTTTCTTCTTCATTGTCGTGGCTCCTGAATAGTTTTTTTCAGAGGTTTGATAGAGGGAGCTCTAACTGCACTGAGGTCTTATCGTCCCAAAAGGGAAGAGAGAAACAAGGCACAGGACAGGAGGAAGCCATCAGCCGGTCCGAGAAATAACCTTATCTGTTTACTATAAATTCCGCCCCGGGTGGAAATGAAGTTTGTAACTTAGCGCTTACGCTTACAAGCAAGACGCGCCGCCCTCCTAGCTAACTAGGCTGAACAGTCCAAGGTGGCAAGGTTTACGTGGGATCTAGTGGATTGGAACACATCACATGCCTTCAGGCACACTCCATTTTATTACTAAATACGTTTATATTAGACAACCTAGGTTATAAGGTTATGAAATAGATAGCTACAAAACTTATTACCTTTATATGATACAATGGATACACGTTCCGGTTTTGATCTTATCCGACTCGGGTTTCGTCCATCTCCGTGGACTTCTTGTTTCCTTGAAGTTTCCTTGAAAAAGTCCACGGAGATGGACGAAACTCGAGTCGGATAAGATCAAAACCGGAACGTGTATCCATTGTATCATATAAAGGTAATAAGTTTTGTGTTACCTACCTATTTCATAACTTTACACTCCATTTGTCAACTTGCCCTTGGGATCAATTTAATTTGAAGAAACCATTCATTACTGATGACACTTGTAATGAAACAATAAGTTGAAACGTCATTGTTCAACTGCTAAGGTCTTTAATGACGGGGGGTTTAAAAAATAGTAAAAAAAACCCCTATAGGGGTTTTTTTTTTCAAGAGGTTTGACAGAGGGAACTGTAACTAAGACCCTCTTATAGTCCCGAAATCGAAGAGAGAAGGAAGACAGGATAGGAGAAAGCCGAAAGCCAGCCGTTCCGAGAACAAACATTATCCCATTAGGAATCGAACCCGCGGCCTAGCGCTTACAAGGCAGACGCACTACCAACTAAGCTAACTAGGCTGGCCCCCTAGGGTTTGATATTAGTGGTCCTCCACCTCTAAAAATGTTAAGAACCTCTGTCCTCGTTACTAACACGTTCTCGTCAGCAGCAGCACGTTATTTGAGATGAGAGGCTCATAATCTGTCTTCATATTTTCATTCCAACCTGACTGACAATCTAAAACACATTTTTTTTTTACTTTTACTTTCTTCTCAAACTTAATTTCCTCTTGAGAAGCAAACACCAGTGGTGACGGTTGAGGGTTTGATATGTCAGCGGTTGAGGGTTTAATATGTCAGCGGTTGAGGGTTTGATGTGTCAACGGTTGAGGGTTTGATGTGTCAGCGGTTGGATTTGTAATGCCAACCTTGTAACAATTTTATTTAAATTAATACAAATATACTATATCTATCTAATAAAAAAATATGAAAATACCTATCTATCAAAACTTTTTGTTCACCCTTTAAGATTGTACAACATGAAAACCAGAATTTCTCAAGTCCCCCTACTGTACACTTTTTAATAAAAAATATGAAAATATCTAACGAAACTTTTTGTTCACCCTGTAAGGGAATACATTATACTTTTTAATGAAAATATTATCCAAACTTTTGAAGGTTAGATTAGTGGAAGAATTTGGGAAAGGAGGAGGAGGAGGAGGAGGAGTAGGAGTAGGAGGAGGAGGAGGAGGAGGAGGAGGAGGAGAATGTTCTCCCCTCCCCTAAAAGAAGGGAGGAAGGATATCAGGATCGTATTCAAATTAGAAGCATATAAATATCTTTTTTTTTCTTGTATTTCGATCAAGAGTAGTTCACTCCTTTTGCAAAGGAAATTTACTAACGAGGCCCTAATAATGGCGACAAAAATTATTGCCCCGTTAACTGAACTCTAACGTTGACGAAAACTCGTTTCGCTAATTTTGGTTGCAAAAACTCTCTTATGAATCTCTAGGACACCCGTAGCCCTTTTTTTTCTGAAGGATTTTCCAACCTAAACCCTCCGTTCATTCAAATCCCGCTACAGCCAGCCTAGTTAGCTTAGTTGGTAGTGCGTCTGCCTTGTAAGTGCTAGGCCGCGGGTTCGATTCCCGCCCGGGGCGGATTTTATCTATCAGGATCGTATTCAAATTAGAAGCATATAAATATCTTTTTTTTTTTTTTTAAATCCTGAAGGGATATAGGGCTCGTTCTCTGAACGGCTGGCTTTCTCCTATCCTCTCTTCGTTCTCTCTTCGATTTCGGGACGATAAGACCATAGCAGTTACAGTTCCCTCTATTAATTTATTTGAAGAGATGTTTGACAGAGGGAACTGTTAACTGCTAAGAGGTCTTATCGTCCCGAAATTGAAGAGAGAAGGAAGACAGGATAAAAGGAAGCCAGCCGTTCGCCGTTCCTGGAAGGAAAATTATCTGTTTAGGATAAATCCTCCCCGGGCGGGACTCGAACCCGCGGCCTAGCGCTTACAAGGTAGACGCGCTACCAACCAAAAGCTAACTAGGCTGGCTTTTTTTCAGCCTAAATCTGGGCCTGAAAAAGCCAAGATTAGGAAGGAGGCTGCAAAGTTTTTCGGTTTCATTTGAAAATCCAAGCTTGTTTTTCTTTAATTTTGTTGGGGGTTTTTTCAAGTATAACTCAAGGTGTGTGTGTTTGGGGAGAGGTACCTATACGAGTACTTATTTACATCTTTCAGGTATATAGTTCTATCTCTTCTATTTCTTATGTTTATATACCTATGTATTTTGAGTTAACTTCTAGGTACTTACATTTTGTATATAATTAGGTTTTTTTTTATCCTTTAAGTTTAAATCACTACATGAGGTATACAACGAAACCAGACCAAATCACTAAAACACGTGTCTTGGGCTGCTTAGTGATTTGGTCTGGTTTCGTTGTATAACTCATGTAGTGATTTAAAGGATAGGTACATATATATAATATATATATAAAAAATACATATATAGTTTTATCCACCCATAATTTGTTGTGCGATTATGCTCGCGGATTTCGCGATTATGTTCGCGGATTTTGCGATTATGTTCGCGGATTTGGCAATTATGTTCGCGGATTTGGCAATTATGTTCGCGGATTCGCGTCCCGAATCGACATTTTGGATATTTGGCAAGCCTACTTTTCTTACCAATAAAAAGAAGAGATAGGGTGTGGAAATCTACCGCAGGGATAGGCTGAGTTTCAATGGTGATATTCTCATAGTCTAGAATGCCCGAAGTATTGTACCGAAACTCGTCCTGGAGACAGAACACAGGAAAGTCATAATTAATAATTACTAGAAATCATCAAAATAATGTAAAGATGTGTCCACACATAGTCGACGCCGTCGATCGACGAGGTGAAGAGGTAAATCCATGTTGTCGAGGTCGACTGACAATGGACGGCTTCGAACGATTTCAGTCGACATCGATCGACGGCTTTTACTATGTGTGGACACGGACACACATTAACAAATCGCACATCTAATGGAAAAACGTAACTTGTTGAAATTTCAACTTTTCATGAAAATCTTGTATTTTTTTTTAACAGGTGTGACAGAGGGAACTGTAACTGCTACGGTCTTATCGTCCCGAAATTGAAGAGAGAAGGAAGACAGGATAGGAGAAAGCCAGCCGTTCCGAGAACGAATATTATCCCATCAGGATAAAATCCGCCCCGGGCGGGAATCGAACCCGCGGCCTAGCGCTTACAAGGCAGACGCACTACCAACTAAGCTAACTAGGCTGGAAAAGAAAGCTTAGTTAGCTCGGAAGGTAGCGCGGAGTGTATCCTAAACGGATAGGGTTCGTTCTCGGA
>NW_007378683.1:45049-50444 GCF_000475195.1 Diaphorina citri
TTTTTTTATTTTCCATTGAAATTTAAAGAAATTGAAAAAAAAAAATAGAAAATTTAAAGAAAAGGAAAATAGCCCGTCCGTTTTTCCCTCGCGAATGAAGACCGATAAAGAAATAAAGTTCGAACCAAGATCCTCTTGACTCAGAGCTGAACACGTGAAGGTTCGTACTGTACTGTATTACCATTATCTTAGTGATAACTTTCAGACTGATAAAGAATTCTTATCACCTCTTCAGATCTTTAGGGTCTTCGGATGTAGATATGTGCCTCATGCTTTGTCACAAGTTAATTTTTGACGTACCTAATTCGTAGATATTTTCTTATCCTAATTTTCGCTGAACGCTAAAGTGAGCAAAATAAAATAGAGTGCCGCAGGCGAAATTTTTGAAAATTTTGCTAGATATTTTCTTATCCTAATTTTAGCTGAACGCTAAAGTGAGCAAAATAAATTAGAGCGCCGCAGGCGAAATTTTAGAAAATTTTGGTCCACAATCTTGAGAAATCCAGTCTCACCAAAAGTAAATTTTTCAGCGCCGCAGGCGATTTTTTTTTTTAGAAAAAACCCATAATATCTAGTGTAAGTCCTCAAAGCGCGGGGCCCCAAAAGCGCGGGGCCCGTGGCAGTCTGCCATTCTGCCTTATGGGTAATCCGGCCCTGGAGGTTCTTGATTTTTTCAAGACACTGAAGCGTCAGGGAACATAAAATACATAATTTAATTTAAATAAAATAACATGCATAATTTAATTTGTTTGTTATTATTTTAACTTATTCTTTCAATTTCCTTCTCTATAGATATTTAAATATGGAGGCATAGCATAGATGATCAATCGTATGTATTAATTAATATTTGTTCAGAAACCGCAATTTGGATCGAATTCGCGATCTCTTGATTGACCGGCGACTCGGCGAGTGCTTTTTCTTCTGCCTCTTCCTCTTCTTTTTCTTCTGCCTCTTCTTCTTCTTTTTCTTCTGCCTCTTCTTCTTCTTTTTCTTCTGCTTCTTCTGTTTCCTCTCCTTCTTCTCCTTCTTCTTCCTCCTCTTTTCTTATTATTTTCTTTTCTCTTCAAAAGACCAATATTTATTTTCATCGTCATAACCTACCTACTTGATGGGATATACTTGAACTTATACGTTCAGACATATCGGAAAAGTACTAAATAACAGTCCGACATCAAAGAACAAAGGCACCATGCTGGTATGAATCTTTAGGAGAGAATGTCGGGTTCAATCTGAACTTAATGACCTTCTTTGTACTGAATAGTCCTTTGTCAGGGCCGTACTAACAAGGGCTTGGTGGTCATGCTGAGTTCAGAAATTCTGAACCTCGGATTTGGTGTTAGTTCCAGTTAGTTCCAAAAAGATTCGTCGATTTTTGAGCCCACAACGCTAGTGTACCATGCACTTTTGTGTGTAAAAAAAAAGGGTTTCACCGCCGCTTTTATTTCGTAGCACTAAAACAATTAACTATAACACATTAGACGCGTGTGGTCTGTGTTGTAGCACCCCGTAATGTCCCTCATCAGATGGACAAGAAGGGAGACAACATTTTCCATTTAGGTGCTCGGTCAACACGAAAAATTAAAAAAAAAAAAAAAAAAAAAAAAAAAAGAACAAGGTACTCTTTTCGGATTTCTCAAGAACATAAATTGTCAAATTCACTGACGTAGGTATAACACACATAGATTGGTATATCCATAATGAAAGTTATGCGTATTCATAGGTCAGGCCCGTTTTCAGGATTTTATTGAGGGGGATGGGGGCAAGGGTCCAAACACTGGTTTAGAGGCACGGAGTAGAAGCTCCAAATTTTTCGGAGTCCACCCCATAGTAATGGAGAAATATGAAGCTCGATGGAGGGGGTAGACCCACACGTCCTAAATACGGCCCTTATTATGTGGGTTAATAATATAGACCACCCATCCACCTATGCCCTACAACCTACCAAAGAAATAGAAAGCCAGAGAGAGAGAGGAAGAGAGAGAGAGAAAGAGAGGAAGAGAGAGAGAGAAAGAGAGAAAGAGAGAGAGAGAGAGAGAGAGAGAGAGAGAGAGAGAGAGAGAGAGAGAATTTGGACACCCTAAAGTCCCCAAAAAATTGACACAGACAGTTTGGGGGGATCATGACGTAAATGAAATGACATTGAAACCTATCATAATTTTATTTTCTGACCACACACACCCCCTCTTGGTCCATTTGCCTCTTCTTCTTCTCCTCCTCCTCCTTCTTCTTCTCCTCCTCCTCTTTCTTCTTTCTTCTCCTCACCCAATTATTTTATATTATTGTTCGATTTTTTGTTCGTCATATTCTTTGCTCCCAATCAAAGTCGGAAGTTTTGAGGCTGGGTCATCAAAAAATCTAGAAAAAGGAAAATGACAGAGCGAGAAGAGGGAAAAGGTCAAAGGAAGGAAGGAAATTGGAAAGAGAGGAAGAAGGAGGAGTAGAGGAAGAGGAAGGAGGTGGAGCAGGAGGAGGAAAAGAAGAAGAAAAAATAACAAGACGAAAAAAAGAACCCCCAAAAAAGACCAAACACAACAATACTAAAACTAAAAATCACCCCTCTTACTTTTAATGAGAAAAGAAGAAAAGAGGAGGAGAAGAAGAAAAAGAAGAAGAATAAAAACAAAGGGGAAAAGAAGAAGAATAAGCGGGAAAAGGAAAATATGAACAAGGACAAATAAAAACCCCTCAAAAATGACAAAAAGAACCCCCAAAAAAAGGATACGAGACATACACACCAATAATACTGAAAATCATCCCTTCTGTTTTGAAATTCAATACACACGAGAAAATGGAAAACACTAAAATTCTTCATTTCATTTTAGTGTTTTCTTCTCAGATTGGGAGGGGAAAATACCTCAGATTGGGAGGGTAGGGGAAGAGAGGGGGAGAGGGGAAACCATCAGCAAATAAGGGGGCGGGGTTAAAGGTCTCGAAGGTTAAAAGCTCTTATCGTTTCGTATCACATCCCTATTCGTCTTTCTCCTTCTTCTTTTCCTTCTTGTTCTTTTTCTTTCTTCTTCTTCTTCTTCTTCTTCTTCTTCTTTGAAAAACCAAGAGTATTCACTAAATATGGAGAAAGATGCCTGTCATATCATATCCCGAAATTATTACAGGAATACTGTGAAGATTTCTTAGATGAAGAAAATGTGAATAAAATCAAACAAAAAGTCAAAGAAAGGATACTTGAAAAGAACAAAGAAGAATAACGGAAATACCATAGATATGTAAGAAAGAAAAGGAAAACAAAAAGAAGAGGAAAGAAATCCATCTCCCTAGAAGTTTTAGTAAGCTTAGGAGATGTTACTTTGTGTTAAATTTAATTGTACAAATAAAAAGTTATCATTTTCAATATTCAATATTCAATATTCTTCTCCTCTTACTTCTATTTCTCATCTCCTCTCTGCTCCTCCTCCTCTTCATCCTACTTTTCCCTCCTTTCTCGCTCTCTCTCTCTTCTCCTTCTTCTTCTTTCCCTCATTCTCCTTTTTCCGCAATTCATCCTCCTTCTCTTCCTCTTTCTTCTTTTTCAACCTCCTCCTTCCTTTGCTTTTCTCTTCTCACTTCTCTTCCTCTTTCTACTTTTCTACCTCTTTTCCTTTCAATTCTCCTACTCCTCATTCTCCTAATACTATATTTTCCCCTCCTCTCGTTTCCTCTTCTTATCCTTCCCCTTCCTTACCTCTCCTCCTTTACCTTCCTCTTCTCACTTCCCCTCCTCTTCCTACTTTTCTACTGCTTTTCCTTTCAATTCTCCCACTCCTCATTCTCCTCATACTACTTTTCCTCCTCTCCCCTTTTCTCTCTCCTTCCTTCCTTCTTACCTCTCCGCTTTCCCTCCTTTGCCTCTCTCTTTTCACTTCTTCTCATCTTCTTAATTCTCCTACTCCTCATTCTCCTAATACTATTTTTCCCTCTCCTTTCCCCTCCCTCTCCTTTCCCCTCCCCTCCTTTCCCCTCCCCTCCTTTCCTCTCCCCTCCTTCCTCTTCTCCTCCGCCTCATACTACTTTTCCCCCTCCTTTTCTCCTTCTCCTTCATTCCATTTCCCCTCTCTCGGTGACAGAGCCGTCTGAATTTGACACTTCAAATTCATGTCAGAAAATGTTAAGAGATGCGAGTAGTGAGTGAGTGTGTGTGTGTGAGAGAGAGAGAGAGAGAGATTAAGAGAGGGAGAGAGAGAGAGCGTGTTTGTGTGTGGGGAAGATTTTTCACTTGCTTTTTTCTCAGGGTGGGAGTAAAGTTAAGGGAGAGAAGAGAAGGAAGAGGAGAGGGGAGGGAGAAGAACGGAGAGGAGGAGAAGTGGAAGAACGTGTAGGGGAGAGACAGAATTATGATATGGGGAGACATAAAACCAGTATCGACGAGTCATATTGAAGTACATGAGCGAAAGAATCGAGGTTCAAGTTTTTTTTTTTTTTCAAAAGGTTTGATAGAGGGCATTGTAACTGCTAAATCTTATGGAAAAGAAGAGAAAAGGAAGACAGGATAGGAGAAAGCCAGCTGTTCCGAGATAAAATCTGCTTATTAGGATAAATAAATAGATCAGTTGCGCTTACTTGGGTGATGTTTCAAAGTCATAGAGCAGGAAAAATGAGGACCAACGGAATTTTTCTTTTTCTTCTACGACTTGTAGATACCGAGATAAATCGATTTAAAAAATACCGGTAAATCGTAAACTTTGACGTCACGGCATACGCTCCCGTAGGCGATGACGTCATAATTCATGAATCCCGCTTTGTTTGTGTGCAAGCGTTTCTGCGCATCTTGACGTGAAATCTGACGTCACAACTCTTTGAACATTTTCATTAGAACGGCAATTAAAAATTAAATTTTCGACCTTCTAACGTTACTTTTTCCGAGTTTTGACCTCAGATTTGCCTTTTTTACAACTTTTTACGTAGGAATCGACCTTTTATTAATAATATTTTCCCAGATGCAACTCCTCCATTGTCAAAAAAACCCGTCACTAAAGACCTTAGCCGTTACCTATAAAGTGACGTTAAACTTCCATGGAGAAAAAAAAAAAAAAAAAAAAAAAAAAGGGTTTGGAAATTTTCGAAAATTCCAAGAAAAAAAAAAAAAAAAAAAAAAAAAGGATTTGGAAATTTTTCGGTACGATCTACAGATTGTAATGCATAGGTTGGCTACCAACTCTTAATTCAGACACCCGCCACTAGAGGGCTCCACAGTCCGGAATGTTAACATGCATAAAACATGTCACGCCTTTCATAACTGAAGAAGGAAAAAAGGTTTGAAACCTACAACTCTACCCTGAGGTAACATTTAAACACCTCAAAATGTAATTGAAAAAAAAAAAAGAAAAGAAGAGAGAGAGAGAGAGAGAGAGAGAGAGAGAGAGAGAGAGAGAGAGAGAGAGAGAGAGAGAGAGAGAGAGAG
>NW_007378683.1:51337-84688 GCF_000475195.1 Diaphorina citri
AGAAAAAGAAGAAGAAGAAGAAGAAGAAGAAGAAGAAGAAGAAGAAGAAGAAGAAGAAGAAGAAGAAGAAGAAGAAGAAGAAGAAGAAGAAGAAGAAGATGAAAAGTAGAAGAAACCAATATTTCGGGGTACCCAATCAAATTATCTCCAATCAGTTATACTCATCGGATAGGTTTGGGATTTCTGTTTAGAGAGGAAAAGGGAAATAAAATCAAAAATACCTACAAACAATTTTTTTTAGTTTTTTCTCCGTCCCTGAAACCCGATCCCCCCCCCCCCCCCCCCCCCTCTTTTTTTTCACCTCCATCATCTTTCTCCACTACAAAACCCACCCCCCCCCCCCCCCCCAACATTTTCTTTTCAGTCCACTGAGGATTTCAATCAGAGAAATAAAAATAATATTTTCAGAACACCAATCAGTTTTTTCTTCTCCAAATGAGAAAAACGTTCGCAAAGTTATCGAGAACGGAAAACTTTCGCCTAGGTGGCTCAAGCTTTTATTCCCTACCAGCAGGGCCACATTTAGCCCCCTGGGGCCCGGGCCATAAAGAAAAGAACCATAAAAACCAGGTAAAGACGCTCGCCTGGTAAACAGGAGGGCACGGGTTCCATTCCAGCGGAGGCGTGGACTTTTATTCTTATTTATTTGAGCAATTGACCACATTATAATGGAGCTCTAAGGGTTAGGTGGTAGAGAACCCCTGCGGCGTTAACCTCGCCTAGTGGTTACCTTCCACTCTAGGGTGTATTATTATTCTCTTTTTTGTGTTTAATGTAGATATGTACTATTAGAGCCCGTTCCTATTTGTCTTCAGTTTCACCCGATTTTTTCCCGAATGTCCTGTAGGCAATGTAATTTAAACAAGAGTGTTCCCACTACACACGACACGATTTTTCCCCCCCGGACGACAACGTGGAACTGGCTCTTTAAACCACTCTTCGGATTCTTGGCCACACCCCGTTGCAGGAATCCTGAAAACGGGCCTGCCTCGCAGTCTTAACGAACTTTGGACGAAAGTTGCCAAGAGTGTTCCCACTACACACGACACGATTTTTCCCCCCCCGGACGACAACTGGGAACTGGCTCTTTAAACCACTCTTCGGATTCTTGGCCACACCCCCTAGCAGGAATCCTGAAAACGGGCCTGCCTCGCAGTCTTAACGAACTTTGGACGAAACTTGCATGGGGAGAGGTTTTTATAGCTTTTGTGTGAAAAATTTCCTCTCTCCTCATCTCATCGCATCGATGAAAATATTCGAAAGTTGTAATATTAATCCTCGACGGATTTGATTATAAAAGAGAGAGGAGAGGGAGGGAGAAGGAGGAAGAGGGGATAGAGAAGTAGATAGTGAAGGAGGGAGGGAGGAATAGAGGAGAGGAGATGGAGAAGAGTAGGGAAGGAGGGGGAGGGAAATGTAAAGGGAAGTAGGTAGGAGGTAAGAGAGAGGAGAGAAGAGGGGAGGGAAGGGGAGGTTGAGAGGAGAGGAAAGGATGGAAGGACAGAGGAGGGGGAGAGAGAGGGAGGGAGAGAGGAAAGGGAGGAGAGTAGGGATGAGGGAGAGGAGAGAGGGAGGGAAAAGAGGAGGGAGGAAGGAGAGAAAAAGGGGAGAGGGAGAGAGAAAGGGAGAGATGTTTTTTGATGACTTAGCAAGACGGTGTAATAGTTTCTTTTTCCCTTTCCTTGTTTAACGCCTCAATCCTTGAAATTGGTGGAGATGGCAAAACTCCCATAATCTTAAATACTGAAATTAGTGGAGATAACAAAACTCTCATAGTCTCAAGTACTGAAATTAGCGGAGATGACAAAATTCCCATAGTATTAAATACTGAAATTAGTGGAGATGACAAAACTCCCATAGTAACAAGTACTGAAATTAGTGGAGATAACAAAATTCCCGTAGCATTAAATTGAATACTTCAAATTAGTGGAGATGGCAAAACCCCCATTAGTATTGAACGTACATTTCAAAAATATTTTGAAAAAATCTACGAAATAAGCTAAGTATTTGTGCTAGGCAGCTAGTCCTTCTCTCGCATTTGTTGAATCGAGTTTGCGAAACACAACTTTTATACAGTCATGTGAATACAGTGCTCCCTTAGATACGTGTAAGCAAAGTAGGTAGGTACCTAATCTCTTAGCTATATGTAAACAATGTTATCCCTTAGTAACAAGTAAACAAAATATTTTATGATACCCTTAGTTACGTGTAAATACACTCAGGTACACATTGATTAGTGGAAAGCCGTAGTAAGCTCACAGGATAATGTTAGTCAACACTTTACTCGGTGTTATTTTTAACAATATTTAGAACATCTTTTGATACTTGAGGTTTGATAGTGGGAGCTGTAACTGCAAAGGTCTTATCGTCCCGAAATCGAAGAAGGAAAACAGGATAGGAGAAAGTCAGCCGTTCCCAGAACGAGCTTTATCCGTTCAGGAAAAAATCCGCCCCGGGCGGAAATGGAATCGGCGGTCTAGCGCTTACTAGTCAGACGCGCTACCAACTAGGATGCGGTACTTTTGTTTGCTTGTTTATAAAGTGTAGTTTTTTGTCAGCCTAATTATCTTGGAGGGTGGCGCTTCTGCCTTGTAAGCGCTGAGTTGTGGGTTCTAATCCCGTCCGGGGCGGATTTTATCCATACAGATGAGGTTCGTTCTCGGAACTGCTGGTTTTCTCTAATCCTGTACTTCTGCTCTTTTGGCTTTTGGGACGATAAGACCTTAGCAGTTACAGTTTCCTCTATAAAACCTCTTTTGTTTCTTGTTTACTTGTTCTTGTTTATAAAGTGTAGTTTACTAGGTGCTAAGTATTTCAACAAACATAATTTTAATGTTTCTAAGATTTTTAACAGCATAATTTAAAAATAAAACATCTTTTGTTTGGTTGTTTTTAGCTTTCCACACTTCAGCACAACCCTTTTAACTTGGAAAAGATATTTTATTTTTTCATTTGCATTAGAGCTGAAAAATATTTAAATTATCTTTTGTATGTAAACCAAGTTCATGTTAGTTTACTAAGTTGGAAAATGAGGGCATTATTGGGATAATATTTTCTAGCATTTTCCGACCTTTTTTCTTTTTACAGACTTTCCGGAGACTTTGCTAAGCGATTTCGAATAAGTTGCAACTATTACACTTTTCAACGAGGTTCTTTTCGGTATTTTTCTCTAAGTATATTGGATATTATGTACATATTTTCCACATTTCCTAGTTGCAGTTACATTTTTCCTTTCAAAGTTTTCCAATAAGTATCTGAAAGTTTTTCAAGTTTACAGGAAGTGCTTACATTTCACTACTTACTGTTAATGTCAGTACATAACCCTTTGTAATCCTCATCCTCACACAAAGAAGAACATGGAGGAAAGTTCTTTTAGATTAAAGAAAAAGCAAAGCAAAATTAGAAAATAAAAAGCAAAGCAAAATTAGAAAAAAAAGAGGAGAATGTAATAATCATAAAAATAATTTCCTGTTTTTTTTTTTTTTTTTTTTTTTTTTTTTTTTTTTTTTTTTTTTAAACGGGGAAAAAAAAGTTGGCAGGGTTAAAATTGACACAGACAGTTTGGGGGGATCATGACGTAAATGAAATGACATTGAAACCTATCATAATTTTATTTTCTGACCACACACACCCCCTCTTGGTCCATTTGCCTCTTCTTCTTCTCCTCCTCCTCCTTCTTCTTCTCCTCCTCCTCTTTCTTCTTTCTTCTCCTCACCCAATTATTTTATATTATTGTTCGATTTTTTGTTCGTCATATTCTTTGCTCCCAATCAAAGTCGGAAGTTTTGAGGCTGGGTCATCAAAAAATCTAGAAAAAGGAAAATGACAGAGCGAGAAGAGGGAAAAGGTCAAAGGAAGGAAGGAAATTGGAAAGAGAGGAAGAAGGAGGAGTAGAGGAAGAGGAAGGAGGTGGAGCAGGAGGAGGAAAAGAAGAAGAAAAAATAACAAGACGAAAAAAAGAACCCCCAAAAAAGACCAAACACAACAATACTAAAACTAAAAATCACCCCTCTTACTTTTAATGAGAAAAGAAGAAAAGAGGAGGAGAAGAAGAAAAAGAAGAAGAATAAAAACAAAGGGGAAAAGAAGAAGAATAAGCGGGAAAAGGAAAATATGAACAAGGACAAATAAAAACCCCTCAAAAATGACAAAAAGAACCCCCAAAAAAAGGATACGAGACATACACACCAATAATACTGAAAATCATCCCTTCTGTTTTGAAATTCAATACACACGAGAAAATGGAAAACACTAAAATTCTTCATTTCATTTTAGTGTTTTCTTCTCAGATTGGGAGGGGAAAATACCTCAGATTGGGAGGGTAGGGGAAGAGAGGGGGAGAGGGGAAACCATCAGCAAATAAGGGGGCGGGGTTAAAGGTCTCGAAGGTTAAAAGCTCTTATCGTTTCGTATCACATCCCTATTCGTCTTTCTCCTTCTTCTTTTCCTTCTTGTTCTTTTTCTTTCTTCTTCTTCTTCTTCTTCTTCTTCTTCTTTGAAAAACCAAGAGTATTCACTAAATATGGAGAAAGATGCCTGTCATATCATATCCCGAAATTATTACAGGAATACTGTGAAGATATTATTATTTTTTATGAGCTCCATTTTGGGAGGACATAAATTTGGCATGACAAATTTGAGGGACCTGAGAAATGTACCTGAATAAGGATTAGATTTGGTGTCACATTTCGAGATTTTCGAGTTTTTTTTTTTTAATAGGTTTGATACAGGGAACTGTAACTGCAAAGCTCTTATCGTCCTGAAATCTAAGAGAGAAGGAAACCAGGAGAAAGCCAGCCGTTCCGAGAGGAAACATTATCCATTCAGGATAAAATCCTAAAAAAAAAAGAAAAATGCGTAGGTTCTGGTTCTGATATCGATTGCCCCATTGTTGCACTGAATACCAATATAATTAATTTGCAATTATTTTTCAATTAGCAATTTAAAGTACCTATACCTACGTAATTACCTAATCTACAATTTTTATTGTGCTAATTTATTCCATTTTTTTCTTCTTGTTTGTATTTTTTAAATACCTAGGTAGGTTTTTCAAACATTTATTAATTTAATTCATTATGGCTTTTTCATTTATTCAATTTGGGTACCTACTATTTTTTTTGTGTGAATTATCTGATGATCAGGAAATACTTAGTTGAAATAATACAGGGATGATGGAATACGCTCTATCCAAATGAGAGTGAGGAAACTATGCTATACGTACCTAGATACCTAAGAGGTATATTCTGTTTCAAAAAATCTCAAGTAAGTTTAGTGAGAGAGAGAGAGAGAGAAAGAGAGAGAGAGAGAGACAGAGGGAGAGAGAGAGTGAGAGAGAGACAGACAGAGAGACAGAAAGGGAGAGAGAGAGGGAGAGAGAGAGAGACAGAAAGGGAGAGAGAGAGAGAGAGAGAGACAGAGAGAGAGAGGGGGGGGAGAGAAAGAGCTTTTTGAGAGTGGTAAGTAAAGTTAAAAGTTTAGCAATCTGATGTGTTTACTCTTTTGAAACTTAGAAACTTGTGAAAAACTAAACTAAACTAAAAGTAAAAAAAAAAGAAGAGGTACCTATGTACATCCGTATTTCTCTAATTTAATTGTATTTCACAACTATATTTTATTTTTTTGTGTACCTACATTATTTACTTCTTATGTTTACTGTAGGGAGTAGATAATGCCAAAAAATAATAAACAACAAGCAGGGAAGCAGAAGGAGAAGGAAGAGAAAGAGGAGGAGAATAAGAAGAAGAAGGAAGAGGAGAAGAAGAAAAAGAAGAAGAAGAAAAAGGAGAAGAAGAAGAAGAAGAAGAAGAAGAAGAAGAAGAAAAAGAAGAAGAAGAAGAAGAAGAAGAAGAAGAAGAAGAAGAAGAAGATTTTTTCCCTTACCTTAATTCAACTCAACCAGATTTATTTAAATTGTAAATTTCCCTCTCGTCTCTTGTCCCCTTTTCTTCTCCTTTTCCTCTTACCTTCTTCATCTTCTTTTCTTCTTCGTGTCCATCTTCCCCTCCTTCTCTTTCTATCTTGAGTGTTTCGCCATTTGCCTCCGATTCCTCTTTTCTGTCTAAATTTTCCTTATTTCTGTTTATTTTTTTTTTTTTCGATTTACAAATACACACGGTGGTCCTGGCACAAAGTTCCTTTTTTACTTGCGGAGTTTTGGGCTTGTGATTTACAAAAGGAACTTTTTGAAGAGGAGGGTCACAGATATACATACCTAAGAGTGTACAAATTGGTATGTCAGTGGGATTTTCAAAGTAGTGATAGCTCCGTGGGGTTTTAGAACATGACAAGCCTCGTTTTTGGAGACTTTTTGACAACTTTACCGACACCTTGTACTGCCTTCCAACCAATTGTCACCTCTTTTGGGTCCTCTTCAAAATTTGCCTCCCTAATCGTCCTTCCCTTTTATTCTCCCACTTATTCCTCTTTGTATATTACATATGAAAAGGGAAAAAAGGGGAGAAAGATCCTTCCCTTTGAACCATTCTTCCTCATCCATCCTGTATTTTATGAAAAGAAGGGAAAGAAAGAAGACAGGAGAAAGAGAAGAAAGAAGAAGGGAAAGGGAAAAGGGAGAAAGAAAAAATATTACAAATTTCACACAATATTAAGTCCGTTAGGGGAATATTTTCTTTTGTGAGAGCTTCTACAGAACATTATATTGCATTGTATCCATTTTCCTTTGCTTTTGGCCCAGGGAAAGTTCTCCTTTTTGGGTTCTTTTTATTATTCTTATTCGTCTTCTTCTTTTCCTCCTTCATATTCTTCGTCTTCTCCTACTCCTCCTCCACCTCTTTTTTCATTTTCTCTCTCTTCTTCTCCTCCTCCTTCTTCCTCTTTTATTGAATATTCCGAGTTTTTCTTTTCTTACATAATAGAACAGTTGCGCTTACGTGGGTGAAGTTTCTAAGTCAAAGAGCAGAAAAAACGAGGAACAATGGAATTTTCCTTTTTCTTCTACGACTTCTAGATCCCGAGATAAATTAATTTAAAAAATACCGGTAAATCTTGAACTCTGACGTCACGTCATACGCTCCCGTACACGATGACGTCACATCAAATGTCCCGAGCAAAGCTCCCTCGCAGCAAAGCTCCCTCGCAGACACCGCATTAATGTGTTGGTGCGCATACGTTTCTGCGTAGTTCTATCTGCTCCTCCGCTAGCGTGCTTGTATAGTGGCGCTACCTAGCGGACGAAAATAGCAACTGCGTTAAGTCTGACGTCACACATCTTTGAACTCTTTCGTTAGAACGGAAAATAAAAATTGAATTTTCGACCTTTTACCTACAGTTGTTTTTTCGGAGTTTTGACCTCAGATTTGGATTTTTCCCAACTTTTTACATAGGAATCGACTATTTATTTATATTTTTTACCCATTTGCAACTGCTCCATTATTGTCTCGTATGTCTGGGTCTGTTTTGAAGGATAAGTCTGTTACAAGGACAATATTGATATCTGGGAGTCTGGGACAGTATTTATGTCCTATACTTTTTTAGGAACAATAATATTTTTAACAGTAAACAAACAATTGTGTAATGTTATATTCAAGAAATCCTTATTCACATGGAAAATATTATGAACTAAATAATGATGAAAACACCACAAAGTTCGCTCAATTACAGTAGTGAAAAACTTGGCCCAGTGTACTGAAGATGCCGTACTCCTAGAAGTAGAACTATGTAAACCTCAAATTATTAACCAAACAAACAAACAACAGAAATAAATAAATTAGCAGCTGAACAAATAAATAAACAAATTTCATCCTGACACCGAAATGCCGGGAACCACCAAAGACACTCCTACGCTAGAGACACTCAACAAACTTATCGTGGAGTTGAAGAAGAAGATACAACTGTCAGAAGGACAACGGAAAGCCCACTATGAAGAATGCGATGCTGAGAAGAAGAGAAATGTGGAAGTCATTGCTGAGCTCAAGAAACAAGTGAAGGAACTCCATGAAGAAATAGGTAAGATATGGAATAGAATAAAATGAAATAAAACTAGAAAAGAAGGTAATTGAGATTAGAGAAATTTCCCAAATAACTCAAATAAGGATTGAGGAGCAGAGAAAATAGAAGAATATCAATGAAGAAACAAGAAATAAGTTAATGAAATCCATGATGAAATAGGTAAGCGAAAAAATAATAGAATTGAAGAGAAGAGAAGAGAAGAGAAGAGAAGAGAAGAGAGAAGAAGAGATATGTAGAAGTTATCGTAGAGCTAAAAAAAGTGCTACCTACATTTCTTTTGTTCTTTGGAAATGAGGTTTATACATTTTTAGAATCCTGAAGCCATGCTTTACATTTCAATGAAATTATCTTTTTTCGAACTTGTTTAAAAATAGCGCTACAATTCTCATCATTTTTTATGCTTTTATCAGTAGGTATACCTATTTATTTTCCTGAAAAGTTTACAAATAGTGGTTAGTTGTTTCTCCTTTCTTCCACAAAGTTTACCAATCTTAGAAAAACTATTAATTAACGCGTTAATCTTCATCTACTCTTTAATCTCTTCTAGGCGCCCGAGGTTATTTTTCTTCGTTCCTGCACAACACAACGTAGACCAACTAATTATGATTTATAATATTGGGAATTCTTCTTCTATTTCTTCGACTACCTACCTCTTTTCTTTTTAAATTCCTTCTTCTTTTCCTTTTCCTTCTTTTTTCATTCCTTCTTTTTCTTCTTCTCCTCCTCCTCTTGCTCTTGCTCCTTGTTTTCTTTTTAGTTTTACATATTTATTCTTCGACTTCTATTTCTTCTTCCATCAATTGTACAAGTTCCATTTTAACTTCTTCCATTCTTTGTTTCACAGGAAGAACTCCTTCATGCGAAGAGGAAATCCTGAAGAAAAGCCAGAAATATCCGAAGGAAGTTTTCATCCTCAAAAATAAAACAAAGGAGGATGCCATTCAAATTCTGGACGACAAAGTCATCAATCTAAACAAGAAGCTGGACCTTATCCATGACTACAATAAGCAGAGGCAACACAGAATGAAACTGCTGGTCAGGTAAAATTGGTGGATGTGTCAATAAAATTGGTTACAGTAAGATGAATTGCTTGCCAGCGTAGCGGCGCCGGCGCGGCAATAGCGCGTTGATGAATGTACCAGTTCCTAATTGATCGCTGAAAATAAGCTACTTTGGGTAAACAGCCAAATCATATTCAATAGAGAGTTAGCCAGAGGCGATGGCACATTGGATGTACCAGTATCCAATGTTAAGCAACGACGACCGTCAGTATCTGGATTGGTGACCATCTTTGCAATCACGTGCTGCTGACATTTCCCGGTCCCACTTAGGCGAATCATGATCAATTTTCCGTGGCAAAGCACGTTCAACCTGATAATAAAAAAAAATAAAATTCATTTCAGAGAACACGAAGAGTTGACGTATAAAAAAGAAGAGGAAGCGGCAACCAAACGAGCATTCCATGGCACGAATCAAATCATCTCCTCGCTCGAGAATCGAACCCATCAGATCAGTATGAGTATGATGGAGGCGGAGCATTTGAGAAAGAAATACCGCACCATTCGAGCTGGACTCATGCAGGTAAAACTGATTGTGGCGAAGAAAAGTGGCGCAACAACGAATCAGAAATGACCGTATTTTTTTATAATGTGACTTTTTTAGACTCAACATGGCTGAACCAAAGAGATTCCGCTTTGGACGTCCACACTTGCTGCCATAGGCCACGTATGTATCTTCAATGTTGTCCTCCGAAAATTTGGATCACCCCCCCTGTCAATCAAATCACTGTTTGGACTCTTCGGGTCACTCCCTCGACAAAATCCTGATACGTCCCTGTGATGGCACAATAGTCAGAAAATGTCTTCTTTGTCAGCCTTATACCAATGGACGGACGGACGGTCGAAAATTCAAGTAGCCTTTTAAATCTCGAGTATTCACTTTTGCCGGCAAAAAAGTATAATGCCAGTGTTGTGATTCCCCCCTTTCTTCCCCTCTCTTTCATAGGACAGCGTTCAATTTGAATCCACCCTGGACAAGTTGGAGCAAGAGGCCCTAAGACAGGATTCGGAGATACAACATCTCACCCGCATCAATGAAGAGGCATTGGCTCTAAGAGACTCTACTCGGGCCCTGCTGTCTAAACAGGAGCAAGGCGCCGTCAACACGTGCCGTCAGAGGGAGAGACAGATCCAGGAGTTACGTTACTATGTGGAGGAGAGGAAAACCGAACTGGAGAAACTGGAACGTCGAATCTTCCCATCAGGTAGGTAGAGAAACGGAGGAAAAAGAACCTTTTTTCCAAGAGGTTTGTTGGAAGGAACTGTAATTGCTTTGATAGAGGGAAAGTTCTCAACGTCCTAGAAGCGAAGAGAGAAAGGACAGCATAGGAAAAAGCCAGCCGTTCCGAGAACGAACTTTATCTGTTTAGGATAAAGTACTCCCCGGGTGGAAAGCGATTCCACAACCTAGCTCAGCTAGCTCTTACAAAGTAGACGCTCCCCCCTCCAAGCTAATTAGGCTGGCTAAAAGGACCTTCAAAGACAGAGATGAGACTGTAAAATCTAAGAAAAAGTTTCCAGATCATAGGATAAGGAAAGTCAAAGACGATAGACAAAAACAAGAGGAAGAGGTAGACAAATTAAATGAAGAAGAAGAAGAAGAAGAAGAAGAAGAAGAAGAAGAAGAAGAAGAAGAAAAGCACAGAAGACTATGTTAGTATGTTAACAGGTAAAAGTGTCAAGTAGAGAATACTGAAGAGGCTCATTACGAGATTTATGAGCATGAGCACATACTTTGCTCATTACTCATTATAAATCAAGAGGTTCCTTTTTCATGTAACTCATCTCATACCAGCTCATTTTACTCATTAGTTCCTATGCCTCATAATCTCATAAATTAGAAAAAATTGAAGGCCTAATCCATGAAGGCCCCAACCCTGCCTTGTAAGCGTCAGGTCGTGGGTTCGATTCCTGCCCAGGGCGAAATTTTTTTCTAAACAGATAAGGTTCGTTCTCGGAACTGCTGGCTTTCTTCTATCCTATCCTCTTTTCGATCCTGTGCTCTCAAAGATACCTATGATAAAAAAATGCCGTTTTTTCGTAGCAATGAAATAACAAAAATAACTACTACATCAGACTCACTTGGTCTGTGTCGTAGCATGCCTCTCCCGTAGTATGCCTCTCCCTCATCAGATGGACGAGAAGAGACACAATACTTCCCATTTAGGTGCCGGGTCACCCCGAGAACATCAGAAAGTAACACTTTGACATATTAGCAATCGAAATAAGAGTGCAATTTTTTCTTTGGCAACTCTGGGAATCGGACCCACTACCTTCTGCATAGCAAGCAAGAGCGTTACCACTGGACTAACCGTGCCCCCATGTCCCTTTCCCACAGCCGGAAGACCTTCCAGTCAGACCGAATCGGTGCCAGCAGAGACCGCCCAGAGTTTGGAGCAGATGCAGAAAACAGAATACCTGGAGAGTACCTTCACCAAACTGAAAGAAGCCACCGGAGTCACCCACAGTGAGGAGGTCCTCCAACGGTACCTCTCACAGAAGGACACCAAATCCAGACTGCAATACTTGAAGGTAAGGACAGGGAAATACTGATACAAAGAGTAAAAGATGATGTGAAGGTAGATAGATAGAGGAAAAGAGGATACAAAGATGAAAAGAGGATTCTGATAAGGGGTATGGAGTATATGGAGGGATAATGTAATGTAAATGTAAATGCAATTTCTTTGTGTTATTATGTCACAACTTTGGTGCTCACTGCAGCATTGTAGGATTTTTCCCAATAAGTATCTCAATAATCCTAACAACCAATGTTTACCTACCATGCTGGCACCGGTCGCTATGCGCATTTACTAATACTTGAAGGTAAGGACGGACAGCACGCGCGCTATTGCCGGTCACCCATCCGGACACCAACCACATTTGCCAGCAGACCCCGATTGCCCAGATGGTCCGGCTAAAGTATTCTGAAGGTGTGTCCAAACATAGTCGCCCGACCGTCGATCGACGAAGTGAATCTATGTTGTTGAGGCAGTGTGGACGGTTCAGTCGACATCGATCGACGGCCGGTCGACTATGTGTGGACATATCTTAATGATTCTATGATAGAGTCGAATTTTCCCTTCTCTTGACATTTGACCTAGCCTAGCCTATTCTATTCTATTCTAACAGGACAGCACGGAGCAGGAGAAGCAAAGTCTGGAGCATCATAGCCAAATGATGGCCGCGGAGTTGGAGGTGTTCAAATTCGTGGAGGTGAAAGACAAGGAGCAGAGTGAGGAGGAGATGGAGGCGGTCAAACAGAAGATAGAGGAAGAGATCAAACGAAAAACACAGGTGAGATATATTTCATTTTTTAATTTCTATTTTTTATTAATTTCTTTATCATTATTACAAGTGGTAGGACAGAATAAATAACGAGGAAATGCTGAGAAGAGTTGGAGAAAGTAGGAGTATTTTAAATTCGATCAGAAAGAGAAAATTAAATCGAATTGGACACATCTTGAGGAGGGACTGCATTAAGAGAAGAATTATGGAAGAAGAAATCAAAGGAAAGACATACCTATTTAAAAATTCAAATATCCTCAATTTATTAACGAATTTGCTATGAAAAAAAATGGCCTTGTATCTAAACACACACCCCAATCCTCAAACATGAGAAAAATCCACACCCAATACCCAGTTTACAGCTGTCAAGCAGAAGGCTATAAGCTATTCGGAGACAGGTTTCGTCATTGGAAAGCGCGACAGATGTTTTCACGCCATAAATAATTGCAGCGAGGAGAAAAAATCGTACATGTTACCTCTCATAACATGTCAACTCTTCTAATAACAGGGTGTTATCATACAGGAATACAGGATGTCTCCGACCATTAGGACTGACACACTCTACGAAACGAATTTTCCTTCGTCACGAGTTTTAGCTAAATCCTCTTTAGGGGTGAGCTATTAATTTTTTATGATTTTTCGTGAGGCGTACACGCGTACACCTACAAATGAATAATTAGTGTTTAGTGTGTTTACATTGTGAACGGAGAAAAATTCGGAAGAATTGTAATGCCCGCTCGGGGCAGACTATCCTAAACAGATAAGATTCGTTCTCGGAACGGCTGGCTGTCCCCTATCCTTGGTGGTGAATGTAGGACACGAAATGATAAAAATAATGATGGTGATGAGATTGATGACCACAATGGATTTGATCATGATAATGACAAAGATATTGATAATGATAAGGACAAAGATATTGAGAATGATAATGACACTAATGAGGATAATAATGATAATGACCATGAACAATTAACTTGCAAAGAGACGCCCTATGTATGGCATATACACCCTATGGATGACGCCTCCCCAAGATGTCGCAACACTTTATTCTAATAGTATGCAAATAAGACAAATGGAAGGCGGAACAAGGAAGAAAATTCATACGACACATCGAAACGGATGACACTTTGAAAGCAATGAAACATCAAGGCAACGGAAACGGGAGAAGAAGAAGAAGAAGAAGAAGAAGAAGAAGAAGAAGGAGAAGAAGAAGGAGAAGAAGAAGAAGAAGAAGAACAAGAAGAAGAAGAAGAAGAAGAAGAAGAAGAAGAAGAAGAAGAAGTAGAAGAAGGAAGAAAAGGGAGGAGAAGGAGAAGACATGGAGAAGGAAAATAAACAAGAAGAAATCAAGAAAGGCAAAGAAAGAGGAAATAGGAGAAGGCGAGGAAGGAAATGAAGACGGGTGTGAAAGCACTAAAGCACACCTAGATGAAAGGATAAAGAATAAGGAGCAAGAACAAATATGAAATCAGGAAAAGGAAATATCGACAAAGGGATGGGAGAAAGATTTTTTTTTCTTTTTTTACAAGAACACAAACAGATGGTGAAGAAGGAAATGAAGGAGAAGAGAACATGGAAGCATACTGAGATGAAAAGGATTAATGAGAAGGACAATAAAAAAAAAAAAAAAAAAAAAAAAGAAATCAAGCACTGAGAAAGGGGTAGAACAAATATAGGAGCGATACAAACGAGAGGTGAAGAAGGAAATAATAGAGGAGAAGGAGACGAAGAAGAAGGAAATGGAGGAAGATGGTAGAAGATGTAAAAGGAGAAGATGAAGAAGACGAAAAAGAAGGAGAGATGAACTCAACCGTACTGATCAAGAGAGAGAGAGAGAGAGAGAGAGAGAGAGAGAGAGAGAGAGAGAGAGAGAGAGAGAGAGAGAGTATGAGTTGGTAAGCTGTGAGATGAAAAGAGCTAAGAAAGGGAGAGAGGGAGAAAGAAAGAGGGTAATATAGGAAAGAAAGTGAGAGAAAGAGAGAGAAGGAGAGAGAGAGAGGGAGAGAGAGAGAAGAAATGAAATGAAAAATGGGCTCGCAGTTACCGAGTGAAATTTTATGAGGGAACATTATTTCTTGGCGCGGTGTTAGAAAGACTGAAGGGGTGCCAGACAAACCTCTTTCCCCTAATAAAGGTAAAATAAATGGCGCTAGCTATTGGGGCATATCTACACTATGGGAAAACTGAAGGGGACCCCGAACAGGCTTCTTCCCCCTAATAAAGCTAAATTATTGCGCCTGGGTCTATTAGAGGGCGTTGGCTAACAGAATTTATTAGATTCTAGAAAAACTGGAAGGTACCAAACAGGCTCCTTTCCCCTAATAAAGGTAAAATAAATGGCGCTAACTATTGGGACATAGGTATCTCTTCCCCCTAAGAAAGGTAAATTAAAGGGCCTAACGCCTGGGTCTATTAGAGGGCTACTAGAATTTAATAGATTCCAGAAAAACTGAAAGGTACCAAATAGGCTACTTTCCCCTACTAAAGGTAAAATAAATGGCGCTAGCTCCCGGCGTATATCTACATTATTAAGAGGAGATCATTTTCTCATCTCGAGGGCTTTCGAAAGGGTTCGAAGAAAAAAAGTGAGTGAGAGAGAGAGAGAGAGAGAGAGAGAGAGAGAGAGACTTTTGATCAGTTTGCCCGCTTTAAATAAAATTTAGCAGACATGTTTACTTGATTACATTGTTTACCATACAGAGGATTTGTAAATGCAATTTCTTTGTGTTATGTCACAACTTTGGTGCTCACTGCAGCATTGTAGGATTTTTCCCAATAAGTATCTCAATAATCCTAACAACCAATGTTTACCTACCATGCTGGCACCGGTCGCTATGCGCATTTACATGTCATAGCTACTCATTTTCCTCACGAGGCTGAGTGGGCCCCGCAACAGCCAGTCACGGGATCAATCATTTGCATAATACAAATTTATTGACCCCGCCGGGAATCGAACCCGGGTCTCCCGCGTGCAAGGCGAGTGCAGTGACCACTACGCCATGGGAGTAATGTATCTTTGGTGA
The DNA here is from genome assembly GCF_000475195.1 of Diaphorina citri. Taxonomy (NCBI): domain Eukaryota; kingdom Metazoa; phylum Arthropoda; class Insecta; order Hemiptera; family Psyllidae; genus Diaphorina; species Diaphorina citri. The sequence goes on from NW_007378683.1 coordinate 66,672, forward strand.
AATAACTCGTACACATGTTCAGACGGCATGTTTAAAATTCTGTTTCCTCCTTCTTCAATTCAACGGAGAATAAACCTTGTTTATACATACTTGTGAGATTTTAATTGTATTTAGAACTTTCAAGGGTATACACAACACTTGGTAAAACAAATTAAAATCAATCAATGTGATTTCTCAATTACTCAAGATACAAAACAATACAAATTAAAATCAAGAGATACGAAACAATATACAATATCTCTAAGATACAAAACAATACAAATTAAAATCAATAGATACAAAACAATATACAATATCTCTTAAGATACAAAACAATACAAATTAAAATCAATAGATACAAAACAATATACAATATCTCTAAGATACCTACAAAACAATACAAATCAAGCGATCTGTTTTTCATTTTCCCCTATTGATTTTAATTGTGTTGAGCATGAATGCTTGTCACAAATGTCGTCCCTCACTAAATACACTAAGCTAAAATTTTCTGATTTGACCTGGACTCGAAGTACCAACCTCCAGATCCAGAGTAAATCATGTTATAAACCCACTACAACACACTGAAAAAAAAAAAAAAAAAAAAAAAAAAAAAGAGAAAGGGATTGAGAGAGAGAGAGAGAGAGAGAGAGAGAGAGAGAGAGGAAGAAAGAAAAGTAGAACAGAAATGGGTAACGAGAAGAGAAAACGATAGATATTTAATTTGGATCAGACACCTAGGGAAAGAGGTAAAGAAGGAGTGCTAAAGATGTCAGTTTAGAGTTCCAGAACTCAGTCAATCGATTGGGCTTCCGGTACCCTAGTTTTTTTCTCAGTGCACTAACGATGGTTCCGGACTATGGAGTACGAAGAGTCGAACCCTAGAACATCAGGATTGCGTCCTTTTGAAGTCTGCCAGAACTATCTCTCTCTCTCTCTCTCTACTTCGGCTTCATTTCTGTCTTTTGAAAATCATCGACTGATCTTGTGCCCAATGAGATGTAGAAAAGTGATATAGACGAGACGAAAGATAGGAGAGAGTTAACAAGATGCAAGACAAAGAAGCGAAGGAAAAGAAGAAAGAAGAAGTGGAGGAGGAGGAGGAGGAGAAAGAAGAAGGAGGAGGAGGAGGAGGAGGAGGAGGAGGAGGAGGAGGAGGAGAAAGAAGGTAAGAGAAGAGCTGAAAGAGGTGACGAAGGAGGCTGAATGAGGAGATTGAAGAAGAGGAGAAAAGAGATACGTAAAGAACAAGAAGGTGAGGGAGAAAGAGGAGGAGAAAGAATATGAAGGAGAAAGCAGAGAAGGGAAAGGACGAGAATTTGAAGGAGAGGGAAACAGGAGGAGGAGAGGAAGGAGGAGCAGAAGAAGAAGGAGAAGAGGAAGGAGGAGAAGAAGAAGAATAAGAAGAAGAAGAAGAAGAAGAAGCAGAAGAAGAATAAGAAGAAGAAGAAGAAGGAGAAGCAGAAGGAGAAGAAGAAAAAGAAGAAGCTGAAGGAGGACAAAAAAGATGAAGGAAATAGAAGGAGGAGGAGGAGGAGGAGAAAGCAGAGAAGGGAAATAATGAAGATTTGAAGAAGAAGGAAGGGGAGGGAGAGAAAGGAAGAGGGAGGAGAGGAAGGCATTTTGCTGTTACGGTTGATTACGCCGTCAAAAGACGATAAGAGAAAGTAGCAGACTTTGCAGACAAACAGAGAAAACAAGAAATAGAGAGAGAGACAGAGAGACAGAGAGAGAGAGAGAGAAAGAGAGAGAGAGAGAGAGGAATTAAGAAACAGACATTAAGGAATAGAGGTAGAAAGAGAGAGATAGAGAGATGCAGGGAGAATTCAAGGGAAAAAGAGAAACTGAGAGGGAGAAATTTAGAAGTAGAGGGAAAAGGAAAAAGGGAAAGAAATTGAGAGGGAGAGAAAATGCAGAGGGAAGAATTTACGATAAATATCGCATTACATGGGGAAACATTTTGAAGTGAGGAATTGAAGCAAAACGGAGCACACGGCCTTTTCATGCCAAAATGAGCTATACACCTATTAGGTATTACTGGACTCGTTTACAGTATTACCAAATCCGTAGTACTTCATCGTATCTTCCTTTACAAATCTTCAGAAAATAAACGGTTTTATTTGTGCCAAACAGTACGAGTAACGAAAGGGGACTTCTAATTGGTACAATGGTTTTCGTAGAAGCCGCTCTTGTTGTTGTTGTTGTTGTTTTTTTTTTTTTTTTTTTTTTTTTTTTTAGATAAGACAAACACCAATCTCTCTTTATTCCCTCCCAAGGTGGAAACCGAGTACCACATCGCTCAAGGTCAACTGAACGCGATCCTGACGAGCGTACACAAGTTCTGTCTTCTCCTCCAGGACATAGATAGCGCCACTGTTCCCGCCGAGTGCCCTGCCGTGGAGAAATTTGATTGGCTGTTGTGTTTGCTCAAGACGAAACTCGAGTCAGTCGGTCTGCGGGCAGCGAAGAGGCAGGACGTGCATCCCCTCCTAGATGATAATCTGTTCCGGAGCGATACGGGTAAGTCGGACGCTTGACAACACTGTCCTATCTTTTATTATTTTTTGAAAATTTCCGAGCAAAGGCGACTCCAAGATAAAGAAAAAATCTTTGATTGAAGACTCGATAATTAACTTTTTGACGGTCTATTCTAACAATTGGAATTGAAATGATTGAATGAAAAAGAGAGATACAGTCAAATATCCAGTCTTAGAGCTTGGTAAGTCAAGAGCTTCAGTTACTTACCATCTGTGTCTTTTAATTACTTTCCGAGTCACATATTGAGGATATAAGCCACTTTTTAGACCACAACTTCATCGTACCTGCAAGCAAACAGACACAAAAAATCCATTTAGAAACCTAGAAGTTAAGCCTTAGACAGGCACTCACTATCAGGAAGACCTGTTAGGTCCGCCTGTCCGGTCTACCTGATAGTGAGTGGCCGACCTTACAGGAAGGACGTATTAAGCCGTTATATGAAGAACCACGAAGAGACCTAAAAGAGTTCTTTTGTTTTGCATTTTTACGTTTTTACTCTTTCTCTAAATTAAAATAAAAAATGTCTCGGACGCCTTAATTTATTATTTTTTAAATTGTCAAGAGCAGAAGACCGCCCTGCCCTGCTTTAGATAATGGTATGGCGGTATCATTTGTTCTAATGAAGTGAAGGGATTATTACCATGATTATTATTATCATCATCATTATTATTATTAGCGAATATTTAAAAGCGGAGTGTCCACTTAAATTGTATTCTGCCGCATTCTGCAATAGAAGGTTTCTTGCATTTGCAAATTTTTTCACAATGTTGCCAAATTTGGCACGAACTTCTTCTGTTTCTTCTTCTTTTTCTCTCTCCCAGATTTTTACCCGCCTACCGCCCAACGCCCAAAATTTCACAATTATAATTTAATTACTGAATTTCAGATGACCGCAAATCTGAAGCTAATGCTATTTGAAAGAGTTATTGTGGTTCAGAAGCAATGGGGAAATCCTTTATTGGGCTGCGTTCCATAAAAAAACTTTATTATTATTTTTTTTTAAGAGGTATGATAGAGGGAACTATGGTCTTATCATTCCGAAATCGAAGAGAGAAGGAAGACAGGATAGGAGAAAGCCAGCCGTTCCGAGAACGAACGTTACATTTCACACTTTTCAAATGTTATGACGTGACGTCAAAATTTTGCGCATTGTGAAGTACAAAATTGCCGATTTCATTGTAAAATTGCTTTAAGAAAGTACTCAAAAATATCTAAAAAAAAAAAAGATTCACAAATCGCCTTTTGTAATTTATTGTAAGTTGGAGTACATTGAATCATCAATCATATAAAAAAAGAGTCAAAATAAACTAATAACAGTCTCCGTCCCGTTTTCAGGGCCGGATCAATCGACCGCCATGTGGACGCTGGGCCAGGTCGACATTTGTCCGCCGCCCCTGGTCGACACCAAAAACAAGAACGCTCAAGTTGAAGAAGACGAGGTACCTACGCGGGCGTTCCTAAAACGGCAAGCACAGGTGATTGTCGACACCAAGAGCAGACGCAAGGGATTTAGCCGCGTTACTATGCCAAGTCGGATGCCCGTCAAGAAATAGTCACCAACCAAGCAAACTGTTACTTTACTTCAGTGATTCATCGGGAACTGGTGTATTCAACATGTTGTTGTTGCTGTTGTTGTAGTGGCTTGATGGCTTCAGCTGTAGCCGAATGTTGCTGGCAGAGTAAAGAAAGGATATATTTTTTTTTTTTTCTGCCATACACCGGGGTGATGGTCTCTTCTAGCCATGTTTAATTGGCTCGTCCTGAACCGCAGTCAACCATTGTGAAACTAAATTGCAAAAAAGGATTAAAGAGAATGAAAGATATGATGGATGAGGTAGAAAGATGAGGAGATGAAAGAAGACATTATAAAGAGAAGAAGATATGAAGAGTGGAAGTGATAGAGGGATGAAGAGTGGAAGTGAAAAGGATGCAATGCAAAGAGGAAAAGAAAAGATGATGTGAAGGTAGAGAGATAGAGGAAAAGAGAATACAAAGAGTAAAAGATGATGTGAAGGTAGAGAGATAGAGGAAAAGAGACGAGAGGTGAAGAAGGAAATAATAGAGGAGAAGGAGACGAAGAAGAAGGAAATGGAGGAAGATGGTAGAAGATGTAAAAGGAGAAGATGAAGAAGACGAAAAAGAAGGAGAGATGAACTCAACCGTACTGATCAAGAGAGAGAGAGAGAGAGAGAGAGAGAGAGAGAGAGAGAGAGAGAGAGGAGAGAGAGAGAGAGAGAGAGGAGAGAGAGTTTTTTTTTTTCTGCCATACACCGGGGTGATGGTCTCTTCTAGCCATGTTTAATTGGCTCGTCCTGAACCGCAGTCAACCATTGTGAGGACTTGTGCTTATTCTTTAAAAGCAAAGAGAACCCTTTGAAAACTGCCAGCTAGCTATGCTGGCCAAAATTACATCACACTTACGTGGTCTAAGTTGAATGAACTACAAAAATCAGGCAGTTTCAAATATTTGACTGTGTCTGATGACCATATCCAGAAAAACTCACATCAGTTGAGTACATCAACATTGATTGTAGGTACCATTAATAAATTATTTATAATTTTATTTTCGATGCCGGAAATTAAAAATGTATTAAAATGCATTGCAAATACATATGTTTGGTAACTTTCATCAAAATCTTTTTCACCGTTGATTCATTAAGTTTTGCGCAAAATTTTAATATACGAGGAACGTACAGACATATTACATAATTTATCATATCACATGTATACTTGTATCTAGCTATGTATCTATTTAAAATGCAGAATGGGTGCATTTTTCACCTTCAAAAGTTTCAGTGGTATCTAGGTACATGTACATTTGTCGTTATTTCAATTTTATTGTTAGACAATTTAGACATCAGTACATATTAAAATAATCAACTACACATGAACTTTTTTCCATAGAGATTACTTAGTTACATAGGTCGTTGATTGGTTACGCCGCGCCGGTTTGGGTACAAGATCCTGAAATTGCTCTATAAAACCTATTAAACTCGACAAGTAAGGTCAAGAAATAGTCACCAACCAAGCAAACTGTTACTTAACTTCAGTGATTCATCGGGAACTGGTGTATTCAACATGTTGTTGTTGCTGTTGTTGTAGTGGCTTGATGGCTTCAGCTGTAGCCGAATGTTGCTGGCAGAGTAAAGAAAGGATATATTTTTTTTTTTTTTCTGCCATACACCGGGGTGATGGTCTCTTCTAGCCATGTTTAATTGGCTCGTCCTGAACCGCAGTCAACCATTGTGAGGACTTGTGCTTATTCTTTAAAAGCAAAGAGAACCCTTTGAAAACTGCCAGCTAGCTATGCTGGCCAAAATTACATCACACTTACGTGGTCTAAGCGTCCAAGGTAGATGAACTACAAAAATCAGGACTGTGAATTCAAATATTTGACTGTCTGATGACCATATCCAGAATAACTCACATCAGTTGAGTACATCAACATTGATTGTAGGTACCATTGATAAATTATTTATAATTTTATTTTCGATGCCGGAAAATTAAAAATATTAAAATGCATTGCAAATATGTTTGGTAACTTTCATCAAAATCTTTTTCACCGTTGATTCATTAAGTTTTGCCCAAAATTTTGATATACAAGGAACGTACAGACATATTACATAATTTATCATATCACATGTATACTTGTATCTAGCTATCTATTTAAAATGCGGAATGGGTGCATTTTTCACCTTCAAAAGTTTCAGTGGTGTCTAGGTACATGTACATTTGTCGTTATTTCAATTTTATTGTTAGACAATTTAGACATCAGTACATATTAAAATAATTAACTACACATGAACTTTTTTCCATAGAGATTACTTAGTTACATAGGTCGTTGATTGGTTACGCCGCGCCGGTTTGGGTACAAGATCCTGAAATTGCTCTATAAAACCTATATTAAACTCGACAAGTTAGGGGTTTACTACTCAAAATTTATCATTATCAGTCAAGTCACGTAAAATGGGTCTGAAAATTCCTTTCCAGAAATGGAAACAAGAAAAATTCCTTCCAACTAACCAAAAAAGAAGTAAAAAGGGGTCTCCGATTTTTCAGCCCACCCTTCACAGCAACTTCATGCAAGGTAAAAGCTCCATAAATCAAGCGAACACTTTTTTTTTTATTACCGAAAATTTTCAAAACTTTCCAGGTAGATGAAGGGGAAAAGGTGTGCGAAAAACTCGAAAGAGAGCGAAAGAGTTTATCTTGGAAGAGCATGATTAAAATCCAGAAGAACCTGACAGGAACAGTACACGGCGTTTTAACACAGGAATACCCTGGTCGTTCACGCCGTTTACTTTCCTTTTCCTACAGGAAGGAAAGTAATGTTGTTTTAGAAATGAGGACACAGATTTCCAGAATGCGAACTGAACTTTTATTATTTCAAATCAACTGGCCAAACATGCTCTTTTTTTTTATTATTTTTTTTTTTTTTTAGTTGTAAGTCCATCGATCGGGTTGCCTTAAAGGCCTACCGAACCTGCTTGTGGGACCACTGCTTGGGGAACCTTCGTCTTCTTGATCACTCGGTAGCGGTAGCTCCTCCTGCAGCTCCTCATCATCATCAATATGATCATCAATATGACTTGCCTCATCCTCACTCAGTACATAATCATTCACGTCATTCACAGGACTCTCACACTTAAACTGTCTCATATACACAGCATTCCTCCTCAATATATTTCCATTTACAAAGCGAATCTTGTATGACCTAAAACCCAATCTTTCAATTACCTCCCCTCTCTCCCAGACCTTTGTCTTAATATTTCTCACTAACACCTGATCTCCAACCTGAAACTCAGTGCTCTTTTTTGTACTTGTTTTGTTGTACCAACTTGCCTGATCATTTTGATGTCTAGACATTTCAGTAGACACTCGTGAAGGATCCACTACTGCAGGAAGCAGATGATTACTAGGAACTGGTAACTTACTTCTGAGGTTTCTAGAGAACAATAACTGGGAAGGAGACCACGGTAAACCTGCCACGGGAGAGTTCCTGTAATTGAGCAGGTACAAATTTATGTCCTTACCTTCTCTTGAGAAATCACAATGGGGAAATCATTGTTGAGTTTGACTAGTCTAAATGGGTACTCCAGGGGTTCTGTTGAGTTTACTACTGAGCTGAAGGTGCTGCTAGGAAAAGAAAAGCCAGGACTTTCATATTTACAACTTTACAGACTTTATTTCCTAGTAGGTAACTGAGGATGTACAAATTACAAAGGAAAACCATCGGAAAAACTATCCATTTTCCGGACCAAGCTACTCACAAACTGAACAGCGCGCTCAAGAGAAAATACGTCATAATCTTTTGCCAATAAGAATTCAGGATTTCAACCAATCACAATACAGTATTTTGCCACAGACAGTTTTATATCCACAAAGTTTATAGGCGCTAAAATTCAAATTATAAGAGGATTCGATTTCCAACATCCTCCCACCAAAATATTCTAAGTTTGAATATTTTCCCATGAGCTGTAAAAAATGCAAAAATAAAATCGAAAAAAATCCGGGAAAACCCTAAATTACGACTAAACATAACTAATTTGGTATCAAAAGTTGCGGAAAAATCAGGTCTATCCAGGAAAAATATCAGAAAAAATATTCACTGAGCCAAAAAAATTTAAGGCCAAAAAAGCAAATACAACATGTCAAAAATTTAAAACTACAAGTACCTTATTTCAAAATATGACTTCAAAACTTGAATTTCCCGCAATACTAATGATATCAAATCAAAATACAATCACTATACATACTAAGAAACCTTACAAACCTAATTTAAAGGTTAAGAGAGGAATAATAAAAGTCTCCTAGACAAATTCAAAGTTTACATATCAAATTAAAGTATTGAGCACTTTACCCCCCAAAAAATACAAAAATACAAATACAAAAAATACAAAACAAAGAAAATCTAAAAGAGGGCAAAAATACAACTAATAGTGACAATAGATACATCAATAGTTCAAGAAAAATCTGAGTAATCTGACAAAAAATAAACTAAACAAGTAGGTACCTAGGTAATTAAAATATTTTTCTCAGATAGTTATCATTATCAATCAGAAAGAGAAAATCTCGATGGTCTACTAATTTTCCTACCACTACGAGTAATTTGTGACCTTGGCACAAAGGGTACCTTTGTGTCTTTTTTAACTACTGAAGGTAATTTCAAATCTACTTTTTTACGAGTTCCGGGTTCGATTCCCGTTCTCGACAACAAATCATCTGACTCACCAACACAGTGGTCAGGTACCTTGTCAGATTCAGAGGCGGACACATTGTCAGGATCGAGATGGAATTCAAGAGGGTAAATACGTTGAACTGGTCTGGTGAGTGTACCCTTGCTAGTACGTACACGTACAACTCGCACTACTGAGTCTCGTCCTGTGATGAGTTCGGTGACCAACCCAATAGGCCAATCAATCCTCTTCTGATTATCATCTCCTATGAGAACCATATCACCTGATTTGATCTCATATCCACTCTTCTTATTTGCGAACAACTTTAGTTGACCCAAGTACTCAGAACGAAATCGTACTCGCAGGTTTCTCACCAACTCTTGCCTATGTTCATATCGCTTCCTTAAGTCTGAGGGTTGAATAAGATCCCATTCAGGAACTCCAACTTCTTGAATCTCGTGTAAAAACATAGCAGGTGTAAGTACTGCTAGGTCGGTAGGATCTTCCGATAGATACGTGAGCGGGCGAAGATTGATGATACTCTCAATATCACACAAGATAGTCTGTAGAACTTCCTGATTCACATACGTACGTCCGAGAACTTTCTTCAGCGCACTCTTGGTCACTCCAATCAATCGCTCCCACCATCCTCCCCACCAGGGTGAAGCTGGGGGTATGAGACGCCATTCAATCTTCCTTGCTGAGCTGTAACTCGCAATAGCATCCCAGTCTAATTTTTCAGAAACATTCTTAAAGCTTGTCAGATTGCTTCCGTTATCCGAATACATGATTTTCGGTCTGTTTTGTCTACTACAAAAACGTTTCAACGCCATGATGAAGCTGTCAGTAGACATTGAGTCTACTAGTTCGAGTCTAACTGCTCTGTAGACCGCACATGTAAACAAACAAACCCAAACTTTCTTTGGGTCACCACTGTCATTTCTGATGAACAGCGGACCAGCAAAGTCGACACCAGTGACCTCAAACACTTGAGCGTCGCGTACACGATCCAGTGGAAGAGGAATTGCTTCGGTCTGGATGTGTTTTGAAGAGAATCTCTTGCACGTCACACAGGTGTTCAATACTGTGCGGATTATTCTTCTCCCTCCGGTGATCCAATATCGTTGACGCAAAATACTCAATAGGATCTGTGTCCCAGCGTGACAGTTTTCCTTGTGCTCATCTAACACTAATCTTTGCACGACGGGATGCATGCCAGGTAGAACTATAGGATGGCAAAAATCCTTGTCGTCCTCTCGGTGTGAGATTTTTGTCTTCAATCGGATCAGTCCGTCTTCTACGAACGGTGAAAGATGATTTAATTTCTCCATGTCCAGTGGACCTTCCTTTTGGCACAACCAGAGTACTTTCTCTTCAGCCACCTTGTACTCCTCGGCCGTCAGATCACGTGACTCAGGTAATTTACCATACTGTATTTTGTATTTACAGTTGGCACTGAAACGTAACACCCATCCGATGGTTCTGACAATTTTCTTATATTGTGAAAATTTATTGTACCACTTACATTCTTGATCAAGCACTTGAGCCGGAGCCGACACCACCGTCCTCCTTCTCTCTTTATTGACTTCACTGGCATCCGCCTTCACTTCAGATTGCGGCCAGGTTTCCGGAGGATTCTCAAGCCACTTTGGACCCTCCCACCATTTGCTTTCAACAAATTTCTTAGGAGAACAGCCCCGTGACGCAATGTCAGCCGGATTGAGCTCACCGGGAACGTGTTTCCACTCAGTCTTGATATTTCTCGTCTCGTCTTCTCTGGTGAGTCTCATTATTTCTTGAACTCTGTTACGTACATAAACGTCCCAGGGGTCGTCAGGTCGCGCGAGCCACGCCAAGACTGTAGATGCATCCGTCCAGAATGTAGCCTGCACGTCTCTCAAGCTGTAATCCTTTACCACAGTAGAGAACAGACGGGCAGCAATCAATGCAGCTAACAATTCGAGCCTGGGGATGGTCATACCCTTCTTTGTCTTGGATGTGGGCGCTACTCGAGCCTTAGATCCCAACAAATGTAACTGCACATCATCTTGTTGGTTTCTGACCCGTAAGAAAATAACGGCGGCATAAGCTGACTTACTCGCGTCACTAAAGATGTGTAATTCTCTTGCTCCATCACTCTCGTTCGTCATCGCCCACCTGGAACTCCGATTCAGACACTGACGATAAAAATGGCCATGAAGATAAGCATGAATTAAATAAAAGAACGAAGAATACTAGCAAAAGGAAAGCTACTGTTCTGGATTCTGATAGTGACTCTGATGAAGTAATCATGAGGAATGAAAAATTACAATCAATTCATTCTTTTAATTCTGATTCTTCTGAACCGAGCACAATTAAAAACAGTTATGAATCAAAAACCTCTAAACTTGCCCAAAATCCCATGAACGTTTCAGATAGTGAAAGTAATGTTGATGCAACTGCAAATTGTTCGAAAGGAAGAGATGAAACTGTTGAGAATAATCATGTCAGTACAAAGACTGAACTATCTCAAATCGAAAAGAATACAAATGGAGAAGGGAAAAATCAACAAGAGAAAGACGTTGGTTTGAAAGAAACTATTAGTTCTGATATTGGACAAGAGAAGGATAATTATTCCATACCCGGTCAACCTGATACTCGAATACTTGACAATGAAGAAATTGAGAACTCCAGTCATGTAACCAATAGCTTGAGTTGGCAACCAGAGGCAGTTGATACTAAACGTCCTTGTGTGCTAGATTCATCAGGTGAAGATTGTGAAGAGCTCGTTAATAAAACGAAACGACGCAAAGTTGTTATTCTAGATGATTAACTGTAGGTATAGTTGAAAAACTTTATGTATGTTCCGCTATATTATCTGGTCCGACTCCCGATTGTCTCGTCCGATTTTGATGAAATTTGGTACATATGTTCCTTGAATCCAGAATTGAGCAAGTCCAGAACTGAGGGGGATTTTATGTTCTGCACGTTTCAGAGTCCAATTCTTTCTACGAAAAATATTCTGTCAAGATAACCCAATTCTTGGTAAATTTATTGTTAGAAAAAAAAGGTCAACCATTCTTTAACTTTAAATCTTTTGAGTAATTGTAAATAAAACCTGTTCTCTGTCCTTTTTATTACGTAAGACGTATTCCTTCTGTTCTAATTCAATACATGTGCATATGTAGCATTCATTGACCGAACGATAGTGAGGTCTATGTTTTAATTCGACCGTTTTGCATTTGGTTTAGATGTTTGTTTGTGTCTGTTTGTATGTTCCGCTATAACTCCCGATTGCCTGGTCTGATTTTGATGAAATTTGGTACACATCTTCATTAAATCAAGGCACGTCGCTGATTGAAATTTGGGGCCCCAAAGTTGAACGGGGCCCCCGTTACGATCTTTCAAAACATTACGATCCCCCAATACAGTTGCCACGCATATCAATACATATTAATATGCATGGGAATAAATCTATTGTTCTGTTTCAAAGGTTCAAAATCAACCAAAGGTAAATCTTTTGTTTCGTTTAAAAGGTTCAAAATCAACCATTCTTTAATTTTATTCTTTACAGTGATTGACGGGTTTTGTATTAGTGTCACCTCTTTTTTTAGATATAGGTAGGTACCTACATAAGACGTGTAGATTGTTTAAAAAACGAAGACACAGATTTCCAGATTGCAACTGAACTTTATTTCATAAAATCATCTGGCCAAACATGCTCTTTTTTTTAGTTGTAAGTCCATCGATCGGGTTGCCTTAATTAAAGGCCTACCCACAAGCAGGCCTTAATTAAAGGCCTGCTTGTGGGATCACTGCTTGGGGGACCTTCGTCTTCCTTATCACTCAGTAGCGGCAGCTCCTCATCATCATCAATATGACTTGCCGCGTCCTCACTCAGTACATAATCATTCACGTCAGTCACAGGACTTTCACACTTAAACTGTCTCATATATTACACAGCATTCCTCCTCAGTATATTTCCATTTACAAATCGAATCTTGTATGACCTAAAACCCAATCTTTCAATTACCTCCCCTCTCTCCCAGACCTTTGTCTTAATATTTCTCACTAACACCTGATCTCCAACCTGAAACTCAGTGCTCTTTTTTGTACTTGTTTTGTTGTACCAACCTGCCTGATCATTTTGATGTCTAGACATTTCAGTAGACACTCGTGAAGGATCCACTACTGCAGGAATCAGATGATTAGTAGGAACTGGTAACTTACTTCTGAGGTTTCTAGAGAACAATAACTGGGAAGGAGACCACGGTAAACCTGCCACGGGAGAGTTCCTGTAATTGAGCAGGTACAAATTTATGTCCTTACCTTCATAAGTACATTTCTTGAACATATCTTTCACAATGCCCACAGCCTTTTCCACCATACCTCGACTTTGGCAATGATGAGGACTAGCTGTAGTAACTTTGAAGTTATATTCACCTGCAAACTTACTCATTTCATAACTGGAAAACGGGTTATTATCACAGATCACTTCAGCAGGGACACCATGAACGCAAAAAATTCTCTTGAGACAATTAATTACCTCAGTGCTGCTTTTATTTAACATCTTTCGTACTCTGATCCATCTTGAATAATAATCGACCAAGACGAGATAATCAGTACCTGCCCAATGAGCGATGTCAATACCAACCTTGTGGAATGGAATGTTTGGTATTTCATGACTTACCAAAGGCTCCTTGATCTTAGCTCTCTTGAACCTTTGACAGGTAGCACAACTGTCAATGACACTTGAAATATCAGAAGTAATCCCAGGCCAATAAAATAAATTTTTTACCTGTCCCAAAATTTTTTGCTTACCAAGATGCGTTTCATGTAGAAGATCAATAGTAAAACGCCTGAGTGACACTGGAACAACCATTCGCCTATTGTAATAGACAATCCCCTTGTCTACTGTAATTTCATTTCTCAACCTAAAGAAATGACTGAGCTCACCACCTCCTGACACTGAATTAGGCCATCCAGAATTATAGAATTCCAGAACTTTGGACAAAACTGCATCTAATTTGGTTTCTTTTTGAAACTGATCAAACCTCTCCTCTGAGATTTCAGCAATGAATTCCGTCAGAACATGAACCATATCATTCATAGACAAATCATCTTCCACTAGTTCTTTTTCAAAATTACGCGTCAACAAGTCTGCCACATACATGAACTTACCTGGTAAGTAATTTAACTGAAAAGAGTACGGCAATAATTTGATCAACAGTCGTTTCAAACGATTATTCTTTATGTCGCCCATATTCTTTTTTACTATGGACACCAGTGGTGAATGATCAGTCATGACAGTAATATTATGATTACCATAAACAAAGTTGTGGAATTTAGAGAACGCGAACACCACCGCCAACAGCTCCTTTTCTATCTGAGCATAGTTACGCTCAGCAGCAGTCAAGTTTCTCGAAGCATAAGACACTGGCCTGTTATTCTGCAATAAGCAACAGCCTAATGCATCTTTTGATGCGTCACATTGAATTTGAACAGTTTGAGTTGGGTCAAAATGTGCCAACTTTGTTACCTCTGACACAGAATCCTTCAACTTTGACAACATTTGATCATGGGCACTAGTCCAACTCCACTCTACATTACTTTTTAACAGCTCCCTGAGCTGAGCAGTTAGAGCCGACATATTAGGAATAAAATTCCTCAAATAATTCAAAATACCAAGTATGCTTTGCAACTCTTTCTTACAAGTTGGTGCTTTTAAATTTTGAATTGCTGTCACTCGGTTTGGGTCTGGTCTATAACCATGAACATCAAATATTTGACCCAAGTACTTCACACTTTCCACATGATATTGCAACTTGGTTGGATTGAATTTTATATTGTACTTACGAGCCACTCTGAGAACTTCCTCAACGATCTGATCTAATTCCTCCTTAGTTTCTGCTGCACAGAGAATGTCATCAAAGTACACTGTAACACCGTTTATGTTACCAAAGTACTTAAATGTCAACTTTTGAAACTTCTCAGGAATTACCGATAATCCAAATGGAGCCCGCAAGTACCTATAACAACCAAACGGGGTACTGAACGTACACAACTTACTTGATTCCTTGTCCATTTTGATCTGGTGAAATCCATCTTTCAAATCAAAAACACAATAATACCTTTTATTGGCCAGGTTGGGTAAAATATCCTCATGTGTTGGAATCGTATAGTACTCTCTTACCAAGTACTTGTTCAACTCTACAGGGTCAATACAAATCCTCAAAGATTTGTCCGGTTTCTCTACGGCTATCATGTTACTCACCCACTCAGAAGGTTCATCCACTGGCTCAATGATACCCTTACTTACCAAAGCATCCAGAGTATCCTTCAACCTATCCTTTATTTTGATAGGTACACGTCTACACGGACTAGCCTTAGGAATAGCTCCTTCTTTCAATTGGAGTGAGCACTGATCCGGAAAACAACCAATACCAGTAAACACATCACTATTTTTGTTCACAAATTTGGATTTATCATCATTACCTGTGAGTAATAAATTTACCTTTTTGATCAGATTCAGATCAACACAACTATTCAGACCTAAAATTGGTACTGAACTATTCAGATCCACCACAAGGAAATCTGCCTGGACTATCCTGTCCTTAGTCTCAAGTAAGACACTGATTGATCCCTTGGGAAATATATGATTGCCCCCATATGCCTCTAACCTGACATTTGACTTCTTCATTTCAGGCCTAGGCTTTAGAAAATGCAAATATTTAGATGGCAATATATTAGCCTCACTACCCGTGTCAAGTTTAAATTCAATGGGGTAATTATTGACAAGTACCTGTTTCATCCATGACTTGTGTTTACTCTCACCTCTGACCTCACTGACATTCACAGAATCAACATTCATAACATACTCACACAACTCATCATCAACATTCACAGAATCAACATTCATAACATACTCACACAACTCATCATCACTACTTTCATGACCATCCATTACATGCAACTCACACAACTCATCATCAACATTCACAGAATCAACATTCATAACATACTCACACAACTCATCATCAACATTCACAGAATCAACATTCATAACATACTCACACAACTCATCATCAACATTCACAGAATCAACATTCATAACATACTCACACAACTCATCATCACTACTTTCATGACCATCCATTACATGCACTTTTTTACTCAACAACACTTTATCACACACTTTAGCAAAATGCCCTCTCTGTCCACACGTATTGCACTTTTTACGACTCGCTGGACACACTACATTAACACCATGAAACCACCCACACATCTTACACCGATCATGAAATCGTGGCCTGAATTCTCTTACATGACTTTGAGGAAACCCTGGAGGACTAGGAGGAGGAGGAGGAGGACGAGACACCCACTTCTTCTCATTGACCCCATATCTGGAATCCTTGCTTCCTGACGACGTTGGCTTGACTCCACTTGCAGACGACAAATAATTCACATCAACACTTGAGTTCAACACCTGCGCCTTCTTCTCAGCATTCTCTATCGACTTGCAGTAATCCACCATCTTGTCCAATGACATATCTTCCCGAAGTAACCGTTGTTGAACATTCTTTGAATTCACTCCCAGCACAATCTGAACCTTCAACAATTTCTCCTCCTGAGCATCAAAACAGCAGCATTTCACCCGTCTTCTCAACTCAGAATAGAAACTGTCAAATGTCTCTCCAGTCTGTTGCTTCCGATCAAAGAATTGATACACATCCCAAATCTCATTTTTCTTTGGTAGGCATATCTCAGACAACACATTTATTACACCTTCCATTGTTTCATCTCCTTCTTCTATTGTTGTTCTTGCCGAGTACTGATTGAGAGCTTCAACGCCCATAAGATTCTTCAATCTTGCTACCTTCACCCCATCTGGCTTTGTATCCGTTTCTGTCGCTGCAAAATATATTTTGACATCACGCACAAAATCCTTGAAATTTTGTGCAACATTGCCTGTCATTAACAATGCACAGGGCTTATTGAATTGATCCATATTGACAAAAACGGGGGGAAAAAGAAAATCACCATAACATTTTCAAAGGAAAAAATTTTCCGACTGCGCTATGTTTTAGAAATGAGGACACAGATTTCCAGAATGCGAACTGAACTTTTATTATTTCAAATCAACTGGCCAAACAACACGTGCGCTTCGTCGGTGTGTGTTTACCGTGTGTTTGTGTGCGGGGTCGCCGGTAGAAAAGGACGGGGTCAGAGCAGGAGCTAGGTCTAATAGCATAATAACTTACACTATCTGTCGTTGCACCCGTCCTTTGACGGGACCATCCACACACAAAACAACCTACAACACACACCACACCCATCACAGCACGGCGCGAGCTCGAGCGCGACACGACACACCGACACCCATCACACACACCACACCCACCCGACCACACACATACACACACACGGTCTTAAACGTTTAATGAAGTTATTCGTTGCATTCAAGACACCCGCTACACGGTCAATAGTTGCCTCACGTCTGTTTTCATGCGTAGGATTGATTTTTTGTGTTGTGTTACTTTTTCGGATTTTTTTTTTTCAGTTTTCAGAATCTTCCAGATTTTGATTTTTCTATTTCTGACTTTTTCTGAAAGAAAGTTTTGCGTTTTGCTTATTGCTTTTTTTAATAGTTCTTTTCCCTATTTTTCTGAAAGAAGCTGTTTTGCTGTTTTTTAAATGTGAAGACTTTGATCTAAGCTCGATCTTTCTAATACTGCTCTAATTACCCTACAATGGCTGAAAACTTTGATTGGCTGAAGATTTGAGGTGCTCATGAGGTTCCTGAAGATTTCAGAGAAATGAGCATCAGTGGTACCGATACAAAGAAAGAGCGAGAGATTGATTAAAAGCTGCCCCTAGAAACCAAATCTGTCCCTGAATCTATCCTTAAAAATGGGATCTGAAAATTTTAGATATAGTAGGTGATCAACATGCATAATACCTGGTGTGAGTCTGACAAAGCCATGAGTTTGTACACCACATTGTTGAATATGGAAACCTATACTAGAAAGTTGGGATATTCTTATCGTTAAACAAGACTCAAATCGATGAACTATCGAGATTCTGCATAAACAAAGATGTCTATAATGTTTGTGTTTTGGATCGCAAACTCTTGTGCCATTTGAATTTAACAGGAGCCCCTTACAGAACACAGTGGCATTGTAGATATGTTGGAATTGTCGTTTGGGTATTCTCAATGCAGCGGATACTGTTAAGTTATCCTGCTGTAACTGTACTCTACCTTTTATTACTACAAAAATAGGTCACTGGACTGACCCCTCCTATACCTATCAAATCGTTATTAGGTCTTCAACAAATCAAGTCAATCTT
>NW_007378683.1:90089-90833 GCF_000475195.1 Diaphorina citri
TGATCGTTTTTATCTTCCTTTTTTAAGGATTAAATAAACACAATCGAGTAGACACATAGTAGGTAAAAAAACTCACCATATTTACAATTTTCACAAAGGAACCCGTCGATTCGAACTTTGATAGATGGACACCCGTCGATTCAATATGTTACAATATCCGCGAAACATTCGGAAAACAAAGTAAAAATGGGATTTAGGTAAAAACCGAGAAAATTGAAGATAGTTTCTTGGTCGTGTAAAAAACTAATAAAATGGAAATACAAAATGAAATTCAGCGTGAAAAGCACGAACTGTTTGGTTTTATTGGTTGAGAATCCCGATAATAAAAAAAAATTTCGACGTACCTACGTAAACAAGAGGTGACAAAGTAGGTATACCTATCCTGTTTGATCTCTTAAAAAAAAACCTAGATTACCTATTTTGTTTTAGGTGGGTAACTAATTTTAGTACGTGATGATAAGAGTATCCAAAAGTTACGAGTATTTAGAATTAGGTAATATTGCTACCGTGATTTTCTCCAAAACTAGCTCAAAGCCAATTATTGTAAGGAACGCGGAACACAATTTGCGTCCTGGGTAACCAACTCAAAGGTAACTTAAGTACCATTCTCGAGCGCAATCAAAAGGCAAAAAGAAAAGTACGAAAAAGTGTTTCCACAAACCAAGCGGGAAAAATTCCAACGTTGGCATTTCGAGAGTTGGTACCGTAGGTACCTAATAAAACAAATAATATACCTAAATAAAA